>NC_092757.1:21537218-21669718 GCF_047496795.1 Chiloscyllium punctatum | reverse complement strand
TCCTTGTGTGTGTATTCTCTGTTTGTGTGTTCTTTGTCTCTCTCTCTGTGTTCTCTCTCTCTCCGTGTGTTCTCCGTGTGTGTGTGTTCTCTCTCTCTCTCTCTCCCTTTGTTCTCTCTCTCTCTCTCTCTCTCTCTCTCTCTCTCTCTCTGTGTGTGTGTGTTCTCTGTGTGGGTTTGTGTGTGTGTGTGTGTTCTCTCTCTCTCGGTGCGTTCTATCTCTCTTTCTGTGTGTGTGTGTTCTCTCTCTGTGTGCGCTTGTGTTCTCTCTCTCTCTGTGTTCTCTCTCTGTGTGAGCTCTCTCTCTCTCTCTCTGTGTTCTCTGTGTGTGTGTTCTCTCTCTCTGTGTGTACTCTCTCTCTCTGTTCTGTCTCTCTCTGTGTTCTCTCTCTACGTGCGTGTTCTGTCTCTGTGTGTGCGTGTTCTTTCTCTCTCTCTTTGTTCTCTCTCTCTAACTGTTCTCTGTGTGTGTGTGTTATTTGTGCGTGTGTGTCCTCTCTGTCTCTCTGTGTTCTCTGTGTGTATGTTCTCTGTGTGTGTGCGTGCTCTGTGTGTGTGTGTGTGTGTGTGTTCTCTCTCTGTGTGTTCTCTCTCCCCCTGCGTTCTCCCTCTCTCTGTGAGTGTTCCCTCTCTCTCTCTCTTTTTTATCTCTCTCTCCCTGTGTTTTTTCTCTCGCTCTGGTCTATTTCTGTCTGTGTGTTCTCTCTCTCTGTGTTCTCTCTCTCTGAGTTCTCTGTGTTCTCTGTCTGTGTTCTCTCTCTGTGTGTTCTGTGTGTGTGTGTGTTCTCTCTCTCTCTGTGTTCTCTGTCTCTGTATTCTCTCTTTCTCTCACTCTGTGTTCTCTCTCTCTCTGTGTTCTCTGTGTGTGTGTGTTCTCTCTCTCTCTGTGCGTTCTGTGTGTGTGTGTGTGTGTGTTCTCTCTCTCTCTGGGTTCTCTATCTCTCTCTCTGTGTTCTCTCTCTTTGTTGTCTCTCTCTCTGTTCTCTCTCTCTCTCTATTTCTCTGTGTTTGTGTTCTCTCTCTCTCACTGTTCTCTGTCTGTGTTCTCTCTCTGTTCTCTGTCTCTGTATTCTCCCTCTCTCTCTCACCTGTGTTCTATTTCTCTCTCTGAGTTCTCTGTGTGTGTGTTCTCTCTCTCTCTCGCTCTCTCCGTTCTCTCTCTCACTCTCTCTCTCTGTGCGTTCTCTGTGTGTGTGTGTGTTCTCTCTCTCTCTCTCTGGGTTCTCTCTCTCTCTCTGTTCTTTGTCTCTCTCTCTTTGTTCTCTCTATCTCTCTCTCCCTGGGTTCTCTCTCTCTCTGTGTGTTCTCCGTGTGTGTGTGTGTGTGTGTGTGTGTGTGTGTGTGTGTGTGTGTGTGTGTGTGTTCTCTCTCTCTCTGTGTCTGTGATGCCTCTCTCTTTCTCTCTCTCTCTGTGTTCTCTGTGTGTGTTTGTGTGTGTGTTCTCTCTCACTCATTGCGTTCTCACTCTCTCTCTCTCTCTCTCTCTCCCTCTCTGTGTTCTGTCTCTATGTGCGTGTGTGTTCTCTCTCTCTCTGTGTGTTCTCTCTCTGCGTGTGCTCTCTCTCTCTCTCTGTTCTCTATGTGTGTGTGCTCTCTCTCTCTGTACTTTCTCTCTCTCTGTGTTCTCTCTCTCTGTTTGTGTTCTCCCTCACTCTGTTCTCTCTCTGTCTGCATTCTCTCTCTCTATGTGTGTGTTCTCTGTGCGTGTGTGTGTGTGTGTGTGTGTGTGTTCTGTGTGTGTGTGTGTGTTCTCTCTCTCTCACTGTTCTGTGTGTGTGTATGTTATCTCTGTGTGTGTGTCCTCTCTGTCTCTCTGTGTTCTCTGTGTGTATGTTCTCTGTGTGTGTGTGCGTGCTCTGTGTGTGTGTGTGTTCTCTCTCTCTCTGTGTTCTCTCTCTCCCTGTGTTCTCCCTCTCTCTGTGAGTGTTCCCTCTCTCTCTCTTTTATCTCTCTCTCCTTGTGTTTTCTCTCTCTCTCTCAGTTCTCTTTCTGTCTGTGTGTTCTCTCTCTGTGTTCTCTCTCTGTGTTCTCTGTCTGTGTTCTCTCTCTGTGTTCTCTGTGTGTGTGTGTTCTCTCTCTCTCTCTCTGTTCTCTCTCTATGTATTATCTCTCTCTCTCTCTCTCTGTGCGTTCTGTGTGTGTGTGTGTGTGTGTGTGTGTGTGTGTGTGTTCTCTCTCTCTCTCTGTTCTCTCTCTCTCTGTGCGTTCTGTGTGTGTGTGTGTCTTCTCTCTTTCTCTCTCTCTCTCTGTTCTCTCTCTCTCACTGTTCTCTGTCTGTGTTCTCTCTACATGTCCGCTTTCCGTGCTCGCTCTCCGTTTTCTCTCTCCGTGTTCTCTCTCTCTCTCTGTGTTCTTACTCTCTCTGTGTTGTTTCTCTCTCTCTGTCTGTTCTCTCTCTCTGTGTTCTCTCACTGTGTTCTCTCTATGTGTTGTCTCTCTGTGTACGTTTTTTCCCTCTCTCTCTGTGTGTTCTCGCTCTCTCTGTGTGTTTACTCTCTCTCTCTCTCTCTCTCTCTGTGTTCTCTCTCTCTCTCAGTCTCTGTGTTCTCGTGTGTGTGTTCTCTGTGTGTGGGTTCTCTGTGTGGGTGTCTGTGTTCTCTGTTTGTGTGTGTTCTCAGTATGTGTCTGTTCTCTCTGTGTGCGTGTTCTGTGTGTGTGTGTTCTCTCTGTGTGTGTCTTCTCTCTGTGTGTATGTGTGTCTCTCTCTCCCTGTGTTCTCTCTCTCTCCCTCTCTGTGTTCTATCTCTGTGTTCTCTATGTGTGTTCTGTGTGTGTGTTCTCTGTGTGATCTCATCTCTCTCTGTGTTCTCTCTCTCTCTGCGTTCTCTCTCTCAGTGTTCTCTCTCTCTCTGTGTTCTCTCTCTCTCTGTGTTCTGTGTGTGTGTTCTGTGTGTGTGTGTGTTCTCTCTCTGTGTAAGAGTGTGTTCTCTCTCTCTCTCTGTGTGTTCTCTCTCTCACCCTCTCTGTGTTCTATCTCTGTGTGTGCTCTCTGTGTGTGTGTTCTGTGTGTGTATTCTCTGTGTGATTTCTCTCTCTCTGATCTCTCTCTCTCTGTGTTTCTCTCGCTTTGTGTATTCTGTGTGTGTGTGTGTGTTCTTTGTCTCTCGCTGTGTGTTCTCTCTCTCTCCGTGTGTTCTCCGTGTGTGTGTGTGTGTTCTCTCTCTCTCTCTCCCTTTCTTCTCTCTCTCTCTCTCTCTGTCTCTCTCTCTCTCTGTGTTCTCTCTGTGTGTGCTCTCTCTCTCTCTCTCTGTGTTCTCTGTGTGTGTGTGCTCTCTCTCTCTGTGTACTCTCTCTCTCTGTGTTCTCTCTCTCTCTGTGTTCTCTCTCTCTATGTGTGTGTTCTGTCTCTGTGTGTGCGTGTTCTTTCTCTCTCTCTGTTCTCTCTCTCTGTATTCTCTCTCACTCACTCTGTGTTCTCTCTCCCTCTGTGTTCTCTCTCTCTCTCTCTCTCTGTGCGTTCTGCGTGTGTGTGTGTGTGTGTGTGTGTGTGTTCTCTCTCTCTCTCTGGGTTCTCTCTCTCTCTTTGTTCTCTCTCTCTCTGATCTCTCTCTCTCTGTGTTCTGTGTGTGTGTCTTCTCTCTTTCTCTCTCTCTCTCTGTTCTCTCTCTCTCACTGTTCTCTGTCTGTGTTCTCTCTCTGTGTTCTCCATCTGTGTTCTCTCTACATGTTCGTTCTCCGTGCTCTCTCTCCGTTTTCTCTCTCAGTGTTCTCTCTCTCTCTGTGTTCTTTCTCTCTCTGTGTTGTGTCTCTCTCTCTGTCTGTTCTCTCTCTCTGTGTTCTCTCACTGTGTTCTCTCTATGTGTTGTCTCTCTCTCTGTCTGTTTTCTCACTCTAACTGTGTTCTCTCTCTCTCTCTGTTCTCTCTCTCCGTGTTTTCTCTCTCTCTCTCCCTGTGTTCTCTCTCTGTCTCTGTCTCTGTGTTCTCGTGTGTGTGGTGTGTGTTCTCTGTGTGTGTGTTCTCGGTGTGGGTGTGTGCGTTCTCTGTGCGTCTGTGTTCTCTGTTTGTGTGTGTTCTCTCTGTGTGTGTGTTCTCTCTGTGTGCGTGTTCTGTGCGTGTGTGTTCTCTGTGTGTGTGTCTTCTCTCTGTGTGTATGTGTGTGTCTCTCTCTCTCTGTGTTCTCTGTCTCTCCCTCTCTGTGTTCTATCTCTATGTTCTCTATGTGTGTTCTGTGTGTGTGTGTGTTCTCTGTGTGATCTCTCTCTCTGTGTTCTCTCTCTCTCTCTCGGTGTTCTCTCTCTCTGTGTTCTGTGTGTGTGTTCTGTGTGTGTGTGTGTTCTCCCTGTGTGTAAGTGTGTGTTCTCTCTCTCTCTCTGTCTGTGTTCTCTCTCTCACCCTCTCTGTGTTCTATCTCTGTGTGTGTTCTCTGTGTGTGTGTTCTGTGTGTGAATTCTCTGTGTGATCTCTCTCTCACTCTGATCTCTCTCTCTCTCTCTGTTTCTCTGTGTGCGTGTATTCTCTGTTTGTGTGTTCTTTGTCTCTCTCTCTGTGTTCTCTCTCTCTCCGTGTGTTCTCCGTGTGTCTGTTCTCTCTCTCTCTCTCTCTCTCTCTCTCTGTGTGTGTGTGTTCTCTGTGTGGGTTTGTGTATGTGTGTGTGTGTGTGTTCTCTCTCTCTCGGTGCGTTCTATCTCTCTTTCTGTGTGTGTGTGTTCTCTCTCTGTGTGCGCTTGTGTTCTCTCTCTCTCTGTGTTCTCTCTCTGTGTGAGCTCTCTCTCTCTCTCTCTCTGTGTTCTCTGTGTGTGTGTTCTCTCTCTCTGTGTGTACTCTCTCTCTCTGTTCTCTCTCTCTCTGTGTTCTCTCTCTACGTGCGTGTTCTGTCTCTGTGTGTGCGTGTTCTTTCTCTCTCTCTTTGTTCTCTCTCTCTAACTGTTCTGTGTGTGTGTGTGTTATTTGTGCGTGTGTGTCCTCTCTGTCTCTCTGTGTTCTCTGTGTGTATGTTCTCTGTGTGTGTGCGTGCTCTGTGTGTGTGTGTTCTCTCTCTCTGTGTTCTCTCTCCCCCTGCGTTCTCCCTCTCTCTGTGAGTGTTCCCTCTCTCTCTCTTTTTTTTATCTCTCTCTCCCTGTGTTTTTTTCTCTCGCTCTGTTCTATTTCTGTCTGTGTGTTCTCTCTCTCTGTGTTCTCTCTCTCTGGGTTCTCTGTGTTCTCTGTCTGTGTTCTCTCTCTGTGTGTTCTGTGTGTGTGTGTGTTCTCTCTCTCTCTCTCTGTGTTCTCTGTCTCTGTATTCTCTCTCTCTCTCTCACTCTGTGTTCTCTCTCTCTCTGTGTTCTCTGTGTGTGTGTGTTCTCTCTCTCTCTCTGTGCGTTCTGTGTGTGTGTGTGTGTTCTCTCTCTCTCTCTGGGTTCTCTCTCTCTCTCTCTGTGTTCTCTCTCTCTCTCTTTGTTGTCTCTCTCTCTGTTCTCTCTCTCTCTATTTCTCTGTGTTTGTGTTCTCTCTCTCTCACTGTTCTCTGTCTGTGTTCTCTCTCTGTTCTCTGTCTCTGTATTCTCTCTCTCTCTCTCTCACCTGTGTTCTATTTCTCTCTCTGAGTTCTCTGTGTGTGTGTTCTCTCTCTCTCTCGCTCTCTCTGTTCTCTCTCTCACTCTCTCTCTCTGTGCGTTCTCTGTGTGTGTGTGTGTGTTCTCTCTCTCTCTCTCTCTCTCTCTCTCTCTCTGGGTTCTCTCTCTCTCTCTCTTTTCTTTGTCTCTCTCTCTTTGTTCTCTCTATCTCTCTCTCCCTGGGTTCTCTCTCTCTCTCTCTGTGTTCTCCGTGTGTGTGTGTGTGTGTGTGTGTGTGTGTTCTCTCTCTCTGTGTGTCTGTGATGTCTCTCTCTTTCTCTCTCTCTCTGTGTTCTCTGTGTGTGTTTGTGTGTGTGTGTTCTCCCTCTCTCTGTGAGTGTTCCCTCTCTCTCTCTTTTATCTCTCTCTCCCTGTGTTTTCTCTCTCTCTCTCTGTTCTATTTCTGTCTGTGTGTTCTCTCTCTGTGTTCTCTCTCTCTGTGTTCTCTGTCTGTGTTCTCTCTCTGTGTTCTCTGTGTGTGTGTGTTCTCTCTCTCTCTGTGTTCTCTCTCTATGTATTATCTCTCTCTCTCTCTCACTCTGTGTTTTCTCTCTCTCTGTTCTCTCTCTTTCTCTGTGCGTTCTGTGTGTGTGTGTGTCTTCTCTCTTTCTCTCTCTCTCTCTGTTCTCTCTCTCTCACTGTTCTCTGTCTGTGTTCTCTCTACATGTCCGCTTTCCGTGCTCGCTCTCCGTTTTCTCTCTCCGTGTTCTCTCTCTCTCTCTTTGTTCTTTGTCTCTCTGTGTTGTTTCTCTCTCTCTGTCTGTTCTCTCTCTCTGTGTTCTCTCACTGTGTTCTCTCTATGTGTTGTCTCTCTGTGTACGTTTTTTCCCTCTGTCTCCGTGTGTTCTCGCTCTCTCTCTGTTCTCTCTCTCTCTGTCTCTGTGTTCTCGTGTGTGTGTTCTCTGTGTGGGGGTTCTCTGTGTGGGTGTCTGTGTTCTCTGTTTGTGTGTGTTCTCAGTATGTGTGTGTTCTCTCTGTGTGCGTGTTCTGTGTGTGTGTGTTCTCTCTGTGTGTGTCTTCTCTCTGTGTGTATGTGTGTCTCTCTCTCCCTGTGTTCTCTCTCTCTCCCTCTCTGTGTTCTATCTCTGTGTTCTCTATGTGTGTTCTGTGTGTGTGTGTTCTCTGTGTGATCTCATCTCTCTCTGTGTTCTCTCTCTCTCTGCGTTCTCTCTCTCAGTGTTCTCTCTCTCTCTGTGTTCTCTCTCTCTCTCTGTGTTCTGTGTGTGTGTTCTCTGTGTGTGTGTGTTCTCTCTGTGTGTAAGAGTGTGTTCTCTCTCTCTGTGTGTGTGTTCTCTCTCTCACCCTCTCTGTGTTCTATCTCTGTGTGTGCTCTCTGTGTGTGCTCTCTCTCTCTCTGTGTTCTGTGTGTGTGTGTGTTCTCTCTCTCTGTGTGTACTCTCTCTCTCTCTGTTCTCTCTCTCTCTGTGTTCTCTCTCTCTATGTGTGTGTTCTGTCTCTGTGTGTGCGTGTTCTTTCTCTCTCTCTTTGTTCTCTCTCTCTCACTGTTCTCTGTGTGTGTGTGTGTGTGTGTTATCTGTGCGTGTGTGTCCTCTCTGTCTCTCTGTGTTCTCTGTGTGTATGTTCTCTGTGTGTGCGCGTGCTCTGTGTGTGTGTGTGTGTGTGTGTGTTCTCTCTCTCTCTCTCTGTTCTCTCTCTCCCTGTGTTCTCCCTCTCTCTGTGAGTGTTCCCTCTCTCTCTCTCTTTTTTATCTCTCTCTCCCTGTGTTTTTTCTCTCTCTCTGTTCTATTTCTCTCTGTGTGTTCTCTCTCTCTGTGTTCTCTCTCTCTGGAATCTCTGTCTGTGTTCTCTGTCTGTGTTCTCTCTCTGTGTGTTCTCTCTGTGTGTGTGTTCTCTCTCTCTCTCTGTTCTCTGTCTCTGTATTCTCTCTCTCTCTCTCACTCTGTGTTCTCTCTCTCTCTCTGTTCTCTGTGTGTGTGTTCTCTCTCTCTGTGTGTGTTCTCTCTATCTCTCTGTGTGCGTTCTGTGTGTGTGTGTGTGTGTGTTCTCTCTTCTCTCTGGGTTCTCTCTCTCTCTGTGTTCTCTCTCTCTCTTTGTTCTCTCTCTCTCTCTGTTCTCTCACTCTCTGTTTTCTCTGTGTTTGTGTCTTCTCTCTTTCTCTGTCTGTGTGTGTTCTCTCTTCCTCACTGTTCTCTGTCTGCGTTCTCTCTCTGTGTTCTCCATCTGTGTTCTCTCTCCGTGTTCGCTCTCCGTTTTCTCTCTCTGTGTTCTTTCTCTCTCTGTTCTCGCTCTCTCTCTCTCTCTGTGTTCTTTCTCTCTCTCTGTTGTTTCTCTCTCTCTGTCTGTTCTCTCTCTCTCTCTCTGTTCTCTCACTGTGTTCTCTCTATGTGTTGTCTCTCTGTGTGTTTTCTCTCTGTGTGTGTGTTCTCCCTCTCTCTGTGTGTTTTCTCTCTCTCTCTCTCTTTCTCTGTGTTCTCTCTCTCTCACTGTCTCTGTGTTCTCGCGTATGTGTTCTCTATGTGTGTGTGTTCTGTGTGTGTGTTCTCTGTGTATGTGTGTGTACTCTCTGTGTGTATGTGTGGGTTCTCTCTCTCTCTCTGTGTGTTCTCTCTCTCTGTGTTCTCTCTCTCACCCTCTCTGTGTTCTATCTCGGTGTGTGTTCTCGCGTGTGTGTTCCCTATGTGTGTGTGTTCTCTGTGTGGGTGTGTGTGTTCCTTGTGTGACTGTGTTCTCTGTTTGTGTGTGTTCTCTGTGTGTGTGTTCTCTGTGTGTGGCGTTCTGTGTGTGTGTGTTCTGTGTGTGTGTATGTTCTCCCTCTTTCTGTGTGATCTCTCTCTCTCTGTGTTCTCTCTCTCTGTGTTCTCTCTCTCTCTGTGTTCTCTGTGTGTGTGTGTTCTGTGTGTGTGTTTCTGTGTGTGTATGTGTACTCTCTGTGTGTATGTGTGGGTTCTCTCTCTCTCTCTCTGTGTTCTCTCTCTCTCTGTTCTCTCTCTCACCCTCTCTGTGTTCTATCTCGGTGTGTGTTCTCTGTGTGTGTCTTCGGTGTGTGTGTGTTCTCTGTGTGATCTCTCTCTCTCTCTGTTCCCTCTCTCTCTCTGCGTTTCTCTCTCTGTGTGTATTCTCTCTGTGTGTGTGTTCTTTGTCTCTCTCTCTGTGTTCTCTCTCTCTCCGTGTGTGTGTGTGTGTGTTCTCTCTCTCTCTCTCTCTCTGTCTCTCTCTCTCTCTCTCTCTCTGTGTTGCCTGTGTGTGGTTGTGTGTGTGTTCTCTCTCTCTCTCTCTCTGTTCTCTGTCTCTCTCTGTGTTCTCTCTCTCTCCCTCTCTGTGTTCTATCTCTGTGTGGGTTCTGTGTGTGCGCGTCTCTGTTCTCTGTGTGATCTCTCTCTCTCTCTCTCTCTGATCTCTCTCTGTCTCTCTGTGTATCTATCCCTGTGTTTTTTCTGTGTGTGTGTGTTCTTTGTCTCTCTCGGTGTTCTCCCTCTCTCTCTCTGTGTTCTCTCTCTCTCTGTCTGTGTTCTCCGTGTGTGCGTGTGTTCTCTCTCTCTCTCTGTTTTTTCTCTCTCTCTCACTCTGTGTTCTCTCTCTCTCTTCTGTGTTCTCTCTCTCTCTGTGTTCTGTGTGTGTGTGTGTTCTCTATCTCTCTCTCTCTGTTCTCTCTCACTCTCTCCGTGTTCTCTCTCTCTCTGTGTTCTCACTCTCTCAGTGTTCTCTCTCTCTCTATGTGTGTGTTCTCTCTCTCTGTTCTCTTTCTCTGTGTATGTGTTCTCTCTCTGTTCTGTGTGTGTGTGTGTGTGTGTGTGTGCGTGCTCTGTGTGTGTGTGTTGTCTCTCTCTCTGTGTTCTCTTTCTCTCTCTGTTCTCTCTCTATCTCTGTGTTCTCTCACTGTGTTCTCTCTATGTGTTGTCTCTTTGTGTGTGTTCTCTCTCTCTCTCTGAATGTGTTCTCTCTCATTGTGTTCTCTCTGTGTGTGTGTGCTCTCTCTCTCTGTGTGTCTTCTGTGTGTGTATGTTCTCTGAGTGTGTGTGTTCTCACTCTGTGTGTGTGTGTGTGAACTCTGTGTGCGTGTGTGTGTGTGTTCTCTGTGTGTGTGTGTGTGTGTGTGTGTGTGTGTGTGTGTGTGTGTGTCCACTGTGTGGTTGTCTTCTCTCTTTCTCTCTCTCTCTCTCTCTCTCTCTCTCTCTGTGTGTCGTGTGTGTGTGTGGGGGTTCGCTCTTTCACTCTCTTTCTGTTCTACTTCTCTCTGGGCGTTCTCTCTCACTCTCCGTGTTCTCTCTCTGTGTGTTCTCTGTGTGTGTGTGTGTGTGTGTGTGTGTGTGTGTGTGTTATCTCTCTCTCTCTATGTTCTCTCTCTCTCTCTCCATGTTCTCTGTGTGTGTGTGTGTTCTGTGTGTGTGTGTTTTCTCTCTCTCTCACGCTGTGTTCTCTCTTTCTCTGTATTCTGTGTGTGTGTGTTCTCTCTCAGTCTCGCCGCGTTCTCTCTCTCTCTGATCTCTCTCCCTCTGTGTTCTCTCTCTCTCTCTCTGTTCTCTCTCTCTCTCTGTGTTCTCTCTCTCACTCTCTGTGTTCTCTGTGTGTGTGTGTGTTCTGTGTGTGTGTGTTCTCTGTGTGTGTGTTCTCTCTCTCTCTGTGTTCTCTCTCTCTCTGTGTGTTCTCTGTGTGTGTGTGTGTTCTCTCTCTCTGTGTTCTCTCTCTCTATGTGTATGTTCTGTGTGTGTGTGGGTTGTCTCTCTCTCTCTCTCTGTTCTCTCTGTGTGTGTGTGTGTGTGTTCTGTGTGTGTGTCCTCTCTGTCTGTCTGTGTTCGGTGTGTGTGTGTCTTCTCTGTGTGTGTGTGTGCGTGCTCTGTGTGTGTGTGTGTGTGTTCTCTCTCTCTCTCTCTGTTCTCTCTCTCCCTGTGTTCTCCCTCTCTCTGTGACTGTTCCCTCTCTCTCTCTCTCTTTTCTCTCTCTCTTCCTGTGTATTTCTCTCTGTCTCTGTGTTCTATTTCTTTCTGTGTGTTCTCTCTCTCTCTGTGTTCTCTCTCTCTTTGTTCTCTCTCTGTGTTCTCTGTCTGTGTTTTCTCTCTGTGTGTTCTGTGTGTGTGTGTGTTTTCTCTCTCTCACCTCTGTTCTCACTCTCTGTGTTATCTCTCTCTATCTCTCTCGGCGTTCTCTCTCTCTCTCTCTGTGTTCTCTGTGTGTGTGTGTTCTCTCTTTCTCTGTGTGTGTGTGTTCTCTCTCTCTCTGTTCTCTGTCTGTGTTCTCTCTCTGTGTTCTCCTTCTGTGTTTCTCTCCGTGTTCGATCTCCTTGCTCTCTATCCGATTTCTGTCTCTGTGTTCTCTCTCTCTCTCTGTTCTCTCTGTGTGGGTGTTCTCTCTCTCTCTGTTGTCTATCTCTCTCTCTGTGTTGTCTCTCTCTCTGTGTTCTCACCCTCTGTGTGTTCTGTGTGTGTGTGTGTGTGTGTGTGTGTGTTCTCTCTCTGCGTGTGTTCTGTGTGTGTGTGTTCTGTCTGTGTGTATGTGTGTGTTCTCTTTCTCTCTCTCTGTGTTCTCTCTCTCTGTGCTCTCTCTCTCTCTGTTCTCCCTCTCTGTGTTCTCTCACTCTCTGTGTTTTCTCTCTCTCTCTCTCTTTGCTCTGTGTGTGTGTGTTCTCTGTGTGTGTGTTTGTTCTCTCTCTTTGTGTGTGTTCTCTCTCTCTCTGTTCTCTCTCTCTGTGTTCTCTCACTCTCTGTGTTCTCTCTCTCTCTCTCTCTTTGCTCTGTGTGTGTGTGTTCTCTGTGTGTGTGTTTGTTCTCTCTCTTTGTGTGTGTGTGCGTTCTCAGTGTGTGTGTGATAGAGATCTATCTCTCTGGGTTCTCTCTCTCTATCTGTGTTCTCTCTCTCTCTCTCTTTGTTCTCTCTCTCTCTCTGTTC
Organism: Chiloscyllium punctatum; assembly: GCF_047496795.1. Classification (NCBI taxonomy): domain Eukaryota; kingdom Metazoa; phylum Chordata; class Chondrichthyes; order Orectolobiformes; family Hemiscylliidae; genus Chiloscyllium; species Chiloscyllium punctatum. Next base: position 21,658,343 of record NC_092757.1, on the reverse strand, counting down.
TCTCTCTGTCTCTGTTCTCTGTGTGTGTGTGTTCTCTCTTTTTCTGTGTGTGTGTGTTCTCTGTCTCTCTCTGTTCCCTATCTGTGTTCTCTCTCTGTGTTCTCCATCTGTGTTCTCTCTCCGTGTTCGCTCTCCTTGGTCTCTCTCTGTTTTCCCTCTCCGTGTTCTCTCCTTCACTCTGTTTTCATCTCTCTCACTCTGTTTTCATCTCTCTCTCTCTGTTTTTTTTTCTCTCTCTCTCTGTGTTCTTTCTCTCTCTGTGTTCTCTCACTGTGTTCTCTCTATGTGTCGTCTCTGTGTGTGTGTTTTCTCTCTCTCTGTGTTCTCTCTCTCTCTCTCTCTCTCTCTCTTTCTCTGTGTTCTCGTGCGTGTGTTCTCTGTGTGTGTGTGTGCGTGCTGTGTGTGTGTGGGTGTGTGTGTGTTCTCTGTGTGTCTGTGTGTTCTGTGCGTGTGTGTGTTCTCTGTGTGTGTGTATGTTCTCTCTCTTTCTGTGTGATCTCTCTCTCTCTCTGTGTTCTCTCTCTCTGTGTTCTCTCTCTCTCTCTGTGTTCCCTCTCTGTGTGTGTTCTGTGTGTGTGTGTTCTCTCTGTGTGTATGTGTGTATGTTCTCTCTCTTTCTGTGTGATATCTCTCTCTGTGCGCTCTCTCTGTGTGTTCTCCCTGTGTGTGTGTTCTCTGTGTGTGTGATCTCTCTCTCTCTGATCTCTCTCTCTCTCTCTCTGTGCATTCTCTCTGTGTGTGTGTTCTTTGTCTCTGTGTGTGTGTTCTCTCTCTCTGTGTGTTCGCCGCGTGTGTGTGTGTTCTCTGTCTGTGTGTGTGTGTTCTCTCTCTCTCTCTCTCTCTCTCTATGTGTGTGTGTGTTCTCTGTGTGTGTTTGTGTGTGTGTTCTCTCTCTCTCTCGCTCTGTGTTCTCTCTCTGTGTGCGTGTGTGTTCCCCCTCTCTCTCTGTTCTCTTTCCCTGTGTTATCTATGTGTGTGTATGTTCTCTCTCTCTGTGAACTCTCTCTCTCTGTATGTTCTCTCTCTCTCTCTCTCTCTGTTCTCTCTCTCTGTGTTCTCTCCCTCTCTGTGTTCTCTCTCTCTATGTGTGTGTTCTCTGTGTGTGTGTGGGTTCTCTCTCTCTCTCTCTGTGTTCTCTCTCTCTCACTGTTCTCTGTGTGTGTGTGTGTTATCTGTGCGTGTGTGCTCTCTGTCTTTCTATGTCCTCTGTGTGTATGTTCTGTGTGTGTGTGTGCGTACTCTGTGTGTGTGTGTTCTCTCTCTCTCTGTGTTCTCTCTCTCCCTGTGTGCTCCCTCTCTCTGTGAGTGTTTCCTTTCTCTCTCTCTTTTATCTCTCTCTCCATGTGTTTTTTCTCTCTCTGTGTGTTCTATTTCTCTCTGTGTGTTCTCTCTCTCTGTGTTCACTGTCTCTGTGTTCTCTGTCTGTGTTCTCTCTCTGTGTGTTCTCTGTGTGTGGGTGTTCTCTCTCTCTCTCTGTTCTCTCTCTCTGTATTCTCCCTCTCTCTCTCTCTCTGTGTTCTCTCTCTGTATGTGTTCTCTGTGTGTGTGTTCTCTCTCTCTCTCTCTGTGCGTTCTCCGTGTGTGTGTGTGTGTGTGTTTTCTCTCTCTCTCTCTCTGGGTTCTCTCTCTCTCTCTGTGTTCTCGCTCTCTCTCTCTCTCTGTTCTCTCTCTCTCTCTCTGTTCTCTCTCTGTTCTCTGTGTGTGTGTGTCTCTCTCTTTCTCTGTGTGTGTGTGTTCTCTCTCTCTCACTGTTCTCTGTCTGTGTTCTCTCTCTGTGTTCTCCATCTGTGTTCTCTCTCCGTGTTCGCTCTCCGTGCTCTCTCTCCGTTTTCTCTCTCCGTGTTCTCTCTCTCTCTGTTCGTTATCTCTTTGTGTTGTTTCTCTCTCTGTGTGTGTTCTCTCTCTCTCTCTGTGCGTTCTCTCTGTGTGTATGTTCTCTCTCTCTCTGGGTTCTCTCTCTCTCTGTGTTCTCGCTCTCTCTCACTCTTTGTTCGCTCTCTCTCTCTCTCTTTGTTCTCTCTCTCTGTTCTCAGTGTGTGTGTGTGTGTGTGACTTCTCTCTTTCTCTCTCTGTGTGTATTCTCTCTCTCTCACTGTTCTATGTCTGTGTTCTCTCTCTGTGTTCTCCATCTGTTTTCTCTCTCCGTGTTCGCTCTCCGTGCTCTCTCTCCGTTTCCTCTCTCCGCGTTCTCTCTCTCTCTCTCTGTTCTTTATCTCTGTGTGTTGTTTCTCTCTCTCTGTTTGTTCTCTCTCTCTCTGTGTTCTCTCACTGTGTTCTCTCTATGTGTTGTCTCTCTGTGTGTGTTTTCTCTCTCTCTGTGTGTTTTCTCTCTCTCTCTCTGTGTTTTTATCTCTCTCTCTCTCTCTGTTCTCTCTCTCTCTGTCTCTGTGTTCTCGTATGTGTGTTCTCTGTGTGTGTGTTCTCTGTGTGTGTGTGTGTGTGTGTGTGTTCTGTGTGTGTGTGTGTGTTCTCTCTCTCTGTTCTCTCTCTCTGTGTTCTCTCTCTCCCTTTCTGTGTTCTATCTCTGTGTGTGTTCTCTGTGTGTGTTTTCTGTGTGTGTGTTCTCTGTGTAATCTCTCTCTCTCTGATCTCTCTCTCTCTGTGTTTCTCTCTCTGTGTGTATTCTCTGTATGTGTTTCTTCTTTGTATCTCTCTGTGTGTTCTCTCTCTCTCTGTGTTCTTCGTGTGTGTGTGTGTTCTCTCTGTGTGTGTTCTCATGCGTGTGTTCTCTCTGTGTGTGCGTGCTGTGTGTGTGTGTGTTCTCTGTGTCTGTGTGTTCTCTGTGTGTGTGTTCTCTTTGTGTGTGTATGTTCTCTCTCTTTCTGTGTGATCTCTCCCTCTCTGTGTGTTCTCTCTCTCTGTGCTCCCTCTCTCTCTGTGTTCTCTCTCTCTCCCTCTCGGTGTTCTATCTCTGTGTGTGTTCTCTGTGTGTGTGTTCTGTGTGTGTGTTCTCTGTGTAATCTCTCTCTCTCTCTCTGATCTCTCTCTCTCTGTGTTTCTCTCTCTGTGTGTATTCTCTGTATGTGTGTGTTCTTTGTATCTCTCTGTGTGTTTTCTCTCTCTCTCTGTGTTCTCCGTGTGTGTGTTCTGTGTGTGTTCTCTCTGTGTGTGCGTTCTCTCTGTGTGTAAGTCCGTGTTCTCTCTCACTCTCTCTGTGTTCTCTCACTCTCTGTGTTCTCTCTCTCTCCCTCTCTGTGTTCTATCTCTGTGGGTGTTCTCTGTGTGCGTGTTCTCTATGTGATCTCTCTCTCTCTATGATCTCTCTCTCTGTTTCTCTCTCTGTTTTTATTCTGTGTGTGTGTGTACTTTGTCTCTCTCTGTGTGTTCTCTCTCTCTCTCTCTGTATTCTCCCCCCCCCCCCCCTCTCTCTCTCTCTCTCTCTGTGTTCTCTGTGTGTGTTTGTGTGTGTGTTCTCTCTCGCTCGGTGCGTTCTCTCTCTATCTCTCTCTTCCTCTCTCTCTCTCTCTCTCTCTCTCTCTCTCTCTCTCTCTCTCTGTTCTCTCTCTCTGTGCGTGTGTGTTCTCTCCCTCTGTGTTCTCCCTCTGTGTGTGCTCTCTCTCTCTCTCTCTCTCTCTCTCTGTGTTCCCTGTGTGTGTGTGTGTTCTTTCTCTCTCTCTGGGTACTCTCTCTCTCTCTCTGTGTGTGTTCTCTCTCTCTGTGTGTGTGTTCTATCTCTGTGTGTGTTCTCTGTGTGTTTGTTCTGTGTGTGTGTGTTCTCTGTGTTATCTCTCTCTCTCTCTGATCTCTCTCTCTCTGTATTTCTCTCTCTGTGTGCATTCTCTGTGTGTGTGTGTTCTTTGTCTCTCTCTCTGTGTTCTCTCTCTCTGTGTTCTCTCTCTGTGTGTGCTCTCTCTCTCTCTGTGTGCTCTATGTGCGTGTGTTCTCTCTCACTCTGTGTACTCTCTCGCTCTGTATGTTCTCTCTCTCTCTGTGTTCTCTCTCTCTGTGTTCTCTTTGTCTCTGTGTTCTCTCACTCTATATGTGTGTTCTCGGTGTTAGTGTGTGTTCTCTGTCTCTCTGTGTTCTCTGTGTGTATGTTCTCTGTGTGTATGTGCGTGCTCTGTGTGTGTGTATGTGTGTGTGTGTGTGTGTGTGTGTGTTCTCTCTCTCTGTTCTCTCTCTCCCTGTGTTCTCCCTCTCTCTGTGAGTGTTCCCTCTCTCTCTTTTTTATTTCTCTCTCCCTGTGTGTTTTTCTCTCTCTCTGTGTACTATTTCTCTCTGTGTGTTCTCTCTCTCTCTGTGTTCTCTCTTTCTGTGTTCTCTCTCTCTGTTCTATCCCTGTGTGTGTTCTCTGTGTGTGTTTTCTGTGTGTGTGTTCTCTGTGTAATCTCTCTCTCTCTGATCTCTCTCTCTCTGTGTATCTCTCTCTGTGTGTATTCTCTGTATGTGTTTCTTCTTTGTATCTCTCTGTGTGTTCTCTCTCTCTGTGTTCTTCGTGTGTGTGTGTGTTCTCGTGCGTGTGTTCTCTCTGTGTGTGCGTGCTGTGTGTGTATGTGTTCTCTGTGTCTGTGTGTTCTCTGTGTGTGTGTTCTCTTTGTGTGTGTATGTTCTCTCTCTTTCTGTGTGATCTCTCCCTCTCTGTGTGTTCTCTCTCTCTGTGCTCCCTCTCTCTCTGTGTTCTCTCTCTCTCCCTCTCGGTGTTCTATCTCTGTGTGTGTTCTCTGTGTGTGTGTTCTGTGTGTGTGTTCTCTGTGTAATCTCTCTCTCTCTCTGATCTCTCTCTCTCTCTGTGTTTCTCTCTCTGTGTGTATTCTCTGTATGTGTGTGTTCTTTGTATCTCTCTGTGTGTTCTCTCTCTCTCTGTGTTCTCCGTGTGTGTGTTCTGTGTGTGTGTTCTCTCTGTGTGTGCGTTCTCTCTGTGTGTAAGTCCGTGTTCTCTCTCACTCTCTCTGTGTTCTCTCACTCTCTGTGTTCTCTCTCTCTCCCTCTCTGTGTTCTATCTCTGTGGATGTTCTCTGTGTGCGTGTTCTCTATGTGATCTCTCTCTCTCTATGATCTCTTTCTCTGTTTCTCTCTCTGTTTTTATTCTGTGTGTGTGTGTACTTTGTCTCTCTCTGTGTGTTCTCTCTCTCTCTCTCTGTATTCTCCCTCTCTCTCTCTCTCTCTCTCTCTCTGTGTGTGTGTTCTCTGTGTGTGTGTGTGTGTGTGTTCTCTCTCGCTCGGTGCGTTCTCTCTCTATCTCTCTATTCCTCTCTCTCTCTCTCTCTCTCTCTCTCTCTCTCTCTCTCTGTTCTCTCTCTCTGTGCGTGTGTGTTCTCTCTCTCTGTGTTCTCTCTCTGTGTGTGCTCTCTCTCTCTCTCTCTCTCTCTCTGTGTTCCCTGTGTGTGTGTGTGTTCTCTCTCTCTCTCTGGGTACTCTCTCTCACTCTCTCTGTGTTCTCTCTCTCTCTGTGTGTGTTCTATCTCTGTGTGTGTTCTCTGTGTGTTTGTTCTGTGTGTGTGTGTTCTCTGTGTTATCTCTCTCTCTCTCTGATCTCTCTCTCTCTCTCTGTATTTCTCTCTCTGTGTGCATTCTCTGTGTGTGTTCTTTGTCTCTCTCTCTGTGTTCTCTCTCTCTGTGTGTTCGCCGTGTGTGTGTGTGTGTGTGTGTTCTCTCTGTGTGTGTGTGTGTGTGTTCTCTCACTCTCTCTCTCTCTCTCTCTATGTGTGTTCTCTGTGTGTGTTTGTGTGTATGTGTTCTCTTTCTCTCTGTGTGTGTTCTCTCTCTGTGTGCGTGTGTATTCTCTCTCTCTGTGTTCTCTCTCTGTGTGTGCTCTCTCTCTCTGTGTGTGCTCTATGTGTGTGTGTTCTCTCTCACTCTGTGTACTCTCTCGCTCTGTATGTTCTCTCTCTCTCTGTGTTCTCTCTCTCTGTGTTCTCTTTGTCTCTGTGTTCTCTCACTCTCTATGTGTGTTCTGTGTGTGTGTTTGTGTGTGTGTCCACTCTGTCTCTCTGTGTTGTTTCTGTGCGTGTTGTCTGTGTGTGTGTGTGCCTGCTGTGTGTGTGTGTGTGTGTGTGTGTGTGTTGTCTCTCTCTCTCTCTGTGTTCTCTCTCTCTCTGTTCTCCTTCTATCTCTGTGTTCTCTCACTGTGTTCTCTCTATGTGTTGTCTCTGTGTGTGTGTTCTCTCTCTCTCTGAAAGTGTTCTCTCTCTCTCTGTGTTCTCTCTGTGTGTGTGTGTGTGCACTCTCTCGGGGTGTGTGTTCTCTCTCAGGGTGTGTGTTCTGTGTGTGTGTATTCTCTGAGTGTGTGTGTTCTCACTCTCTGTGTCTGTGTTCTCTGTGTGTGAGCTCTCTGAGTGTGTGTGTGTCCTCTGTGTGTGGGAGTCCTCTGCCTCTGTGTGTGTGTGTGTGTGTCCTCTGTGTGTGTGTGTGTGTGTGTGAATGTGTGTCCTCTGTGTAGGTGTCCTCTCTCTCTCTCTCTCTCTCTCTCTCTCTCTCTCTCTCTCTCTCTCTCTCTCTCTGTCCTCTGTGTGTGTGTGTGTGTGTGTGTTCGCTCTCTCACTCTCTTTTTGTTCTACTTCTCTCTGTGCATTCTCTCTCTCTCTCTCCGTGTTCTCTCTCTCTGTGGTCTGTGTCTGTGTGTGTGTGAGTGTGTGTGTGTGTGTTCTCTCTCTCTCTCTGTTCTCTCTCTCTCTCTCTGTGTTCTGTGTGTGTGTGTGTGTTCTCTGTGTGTGTGTGTTTTCTATCTCTCACGCTGTGTTCTCTCTCTCTCTTCTGTGTTCTCTCTCTCTGTGTTCTGTGTGTGTGTGTGTTTGTGTACTCTATCTCTCTCTGTGTGTTCCCTCTCACTCTCGCCGTGTTCTCTCTCTCTCTGACCTCTCTCCCTCTGTATTCTCTCTCAATCTGCGTTCTCTCTCTGTGTGTGTTCACTCTCTCTGTGTGTTCTCTCTCTCTCTGTGTTCTCTCTCTCACTCTCTGAGTTCTCTGTGTGTGTGTGTTCTATGTGTGTGTGTTCTCTCTCTGTGTGTGTTCTCTCTCTCTGTCCTCTCTCTATGTGTGTGTTCTCTCTCTATGTGTGTGTTCTCTCTCTCTCTCTCTGAGTTCTGTGTGTGTGTGTGTTCTCTCCATCTCTCTGATGTCTGTGCGTGTGTGTGTGTGTGTGTGTGTGTGAGCGTGCTCTGTGTGTGAGTGTTCTCTCTCTCTCTGTGTTCTCTCTCTCCCTGTTTTCTCCCCCTCTCTGTGTGTGTTCTCTATCTGTGTGTGTGTGTGTGTGTTCTCTCTCACTCTCTCCATGTTCTCTCCCTCTCTCTCCGTTCTCTCTCTCCCTCTGTGTTCGCTCTCTATCTGTGTTCTGTGCGTGTGTGTGTGTGTGTGTTCTCTGTGTGTGTGTGTTATTTGTGTGTGTGTGTGTTCCCTCTGTGTGCGTGTGTTCTCACTCTCTCTGTGTTCTCCCACTCTGTGTGTGTTCTCTCTCTCTCTGTTCTCTCTCTCTCTATGTTTTCTCTCTCTCTCAGTTCTCGCTGTGTGTGTGTGTTTGTTCTCTCTGTGTGTGTGTGTCCACTCTGTCTCTCTGTGCTGTTTCTGTGCGTGTTGTCTGTGTGTGTGTGCGTGCTCTGTGTGTGTCTGTGTTGTCTCTCTCTCTCTCTCTCTCTCTGTGTTCTCTCTCTCTCTGTTCTCTCTCTATCTCTGTACTCTCTCACTGTGTTCTCTCGATGTGTGGTCTCTCTGTGTGTGTTCTCTCTCTCTCTCTGAATGTGTTCTCTCTGTGTGTGTGTTCTCTGTGTGTGTGTGTGTTGTGTGTGTGAACTCTCTGAGTATGTGTGTGTCCTCTGTGTGTGTGTGTGTGTGTCCTGTGTGTGTGTGTATCCTCTGTGTGTGTGTGTTCTGTGTGTGTGTGTGTGTTCGCTCTCTCACTCTCTCTCTGTGTTCTACTTCTCTCTGTGCATTCTCCCTCTCTCTCTATGTTCTCTCTCTCTGTCTTCTGTCTGTGTGTATGTGTGTGTTCTCTCTCTCTCTCTCTCTCGCTCTGTACTCTCTCTCTCTGCGTTCTGTGTGTGTGTGTGTGTGTGTTCTGTGAGTGTGTATTTTCTATCCCTCTCACGCTGTGTTCTCTCTCTCTCCTCTGTGTTCTCTCTCTCTCTGTGTTCTGTCTCTCACTCTCTGTGTACTCTGTGTGTGTGTGTGTGTGTGTGTTCTGTGTGTGTGTGTGTTTTCTATCTCTCACGCTGTGTTCTCTCTCTCTCTCTTCTGTGTTCTCTCTCTCTGTGTTCTGTGTGTGTGTGTGTTTGTGTACTCTATCTCTCTCTGTGTGTTCCCTCTCACTCTCGCCGTGTTCTCTCTCTCTCTGACCTCTCTCTCTCTCTCTGTGTTCTGTGTGTGTGTGTGTGTTCTCTGTGTGTGTGTGTTTTCTATCTCTCACGCTGTGTTCTCTCTCTCTCTTCTGTGTTCTCTCTCTCCGTGTTCTGTGTGTGTGTGTGTTTGTGTACTCTATCTCTCTCTGTGTGTTCCCTCTCACTCTCGCCGTGTTCTCTCTCTCTCTGACCTCTCTCCCTCTGTATTCTCTCTCAATCTGTGTTCTCTCTCTGCGTGTGTTCACTCTCACTGTGTGTTCTCTCTCTCTCTGTGTTCTCTCTCTCACTCTCTGAGTTCTCTGTGTGTGTGTGTTCTCTGTGTGTGTGTTCTATGTGTGTGTGTTCTCTCTCTCTGTGTGTTCTCTCTCTCTGTCCTCTCTCTCTATGTGTGTGTTCTCTCTCTATGTGTGTGTTCTCTCTCTCTCTCTGAGTTCTGTGTGTGTGTGTGTTCTCTCCATCTCTCTGTTGTCTGTGCGTGTGTGTGTGTGTGTGTGTGTGTGAGCGTGCTCTGTGTGTGAGTGTTCTCTCTCTCTCTGTGTTCTCTCTCTCCCTGTTTTCTCCCCCTCTCTGTGTGTGTTCTCTCTCTGTGTGTGTGTGTGTGTTCTCTCTCACTCTCTCCATGTTCTCTCCCTCTCTCTCCGTTCTCTCTCTCCCTCTGTGTTCGCTCTCTATCTGTGTTCTGTGTGTGTGTGTGTGTGTGTTCTCTGTGTGTGTGTGTTATTTGTGTGTGTGTGTGTTCCCTCTGTGTGCGTGTGTTCTCACTCTCTCTGTGTTCTCCCACTCTGTGTGTGTTCTCTCTCTCTCTGTTCTCTCTCTCTCTATGTTTTCTCTCTCTCTCAGTTCTCGCTGTGTGTGTGTGTTTGTTCTGTGTGTGTGTGTGTGTGTCCACTCTGTCTCTCTGTGCTGTTTCTGTGCGTGTTGTCTGTGTGTGTGTGCGTGCTCTGTGTGTGTCTGTGTTGTCTCTCTCTCTCTCTCTGTGTTCTCTCTCTCTCTGTTCTCTCTCTATCTCTGTACTCTCTCACTGTGTTCTCTCGATGTGTGGTCTCTCTGTGTGTGTTCTCTCTCTCTCTCTCTGAATGTGTTCTCTCTCTGTGTGTGTTCTCTCTGTGTGTGTGTGTGTTGTGTGTGTGAACTCTCTGATTATGTGTGTGTCCTCTGTGTGTGTGTGTGTGTGTGTCCTGTGTGTGTGTGTGTGTGTGTGTGTGTCCTCTGTGTGTGTGTGTTCTGTGTGTGTGTGTGTGTTCGCTCTCTCACTCTCTCTCTGTGTTCTTCTTCGCTCTGTGCATTCTCCCTCTCTCTCTATGTTCTCTCTCTCTGTCTTCTGTCTGTGTGTATGCGTGTGTTCTCTCTCTCTCGCTCTGTACTCTCTCTCTGCGTTCTGTGTGTGTGTGTGTGTGTGTGTGTTCTGTGTGTGTGTATTTTCTATCTCTCTCACGCTGTGTTCTCTCTCTCTCCTCTGTGTTCTCTCTCTCTCTGTGTTCTGTCTCTCACTCTCTGTGTACTCTGTGTGTGTGTGTGTGTGTGTTCTGTGTGTGTGTGTTCTCTGTGTGTGTATGTGTGTGTTCTCTCTCTCTCTGTGTTCTCTCTCTCTCTGTGTTCTCTCTCTCCCCCTCTCTGTGTTCTATCTCTGTGTGTGTTCTATGTGTGTGTGTTCTGTGCGTTTGTGTGTTTTCTTTGTGATCTCTCTCTCTCTGATCTCTCTCTCTCTATTTCTGTCTCTGTATGTTTTCTCCCTGTGTGTGTTCTTTGACTCTCTCTGTGTTTTCTCTCTCTCTGTGTTCTCTCTCTCTGTGTTCTCCGTGTGTGTGTGTGTTCTCTCTCTCTTCTGTGTTCTCTCTCTGTGTGTTCCGTGTGTGTGTGTGTGTCTGTTTTCTATCTATCTGTATGTGTATATTCTCTTTCACTCTCTCTGTGTTTTCTCTCTCTCTTTTCTCTCTCCCTCTGTGAACTCTCTCTATTTGTGTTCTGTGTGTGTGTTCTCTCTCTCTCTGTGTTCTCTCTCTCTCTGTGCTCTCTATCACTCTCTGTGTTCTCTGTGTGTGTGTGTGTGTGTGTTCTGTGTGTCTGTGTGTGTCCTGTGTGTGTGTGTGTTCTCACTCTCTCTGTTCTCCCTCTCTGAGTGTGTTCTCTCTCTTTGTTCTCTCTCTCTATGTGTGTGTTCTCTCTCTCTGTTCTCTCTCTCTGTGTTCTCTCTCTCTGTTCTCTGTGTGTGTGTGTGTGTGTGTGTGTGTGTGTTCTGTGTGTGTGTGTGTGTGTGTGTGTGTGTATGTGTATGTGTCCACTCTGTCTCTCTGTGTTGTTTCTGTGCGTATTGTCTGTGTGTGTGTGCGTGCTCTGTGTGTGTGTGTGTTGTCTCTCTCGCTCTGTGTTTTCTCTCTCTCTGTTCTCCTTCTATCTCTGTGTTTCTCACTGTGTTCTCTATATGTGTTGTCTCTGTGTGTGTTCTCTCTCTCTCTGAATGTGTTCTCTCTCTGTGTGTGTTCTCTCTCTGTGCGTGTGCTCTCTCTCGGGGTGTGTGTTCTCTCTCAGGGTGTGTGTTCTGTGTGTGTATTCTCTGAGTGTGTGTGTTCTCTCTCTGTGTCTGTGTTCTGTGTGTTTCAACTGTGTGTGACTGTGTCCTCTGCATCTGTGTGTGTGTGTGTGTGTGTGTGTCCTCTGTGTGTGTGTGTGTTTTCTATCCCTATCACGCTGATATCTCTCTCTCTCTTCTGTGTTTTCTCTCTCTCTGTGTGTTCTGTGTGTGTGTGTGTGTGTTTGTGTTCTCTATCTCTCTCTCTGTGTTCTCTCTCACTCTCGCCGTGTTCTCTCTCTCTCTGATCTCTCTCCCTCTGTGTTCTCTCTCCATCTGTGTTCTCTCTGTGTGTGCGTTCAGTCTCTCTGTGTGTTCTATCTCTCTCTGTGTTCTCTCTCTCACTTTCTGAGTTCTCTCTGTGTGTGTGTTCACTGTGTGTGTGTTCTCTCTGTGTGTGTTCTCTCTCTCTGTTCTCTCTCTCTATGTGTGTGTTCTCTCTCTCTATGTGTGTGTTCTCTCCATCTATCTGTTCTCTGTGTGTGTGTGTGTGTGTGTGTGTGTGTGTGTGTGTGTGCTCTGTGTGTGTGTGTGAGTGTGTCCTCTCTGTCTCTCTGTTTTCGGTGTTTGTGTTCTCTCTGTGTGTGCGTGCGTGCTCTGTGTGTGAGTGTTCTCTCTCTCTCTGTGTTCTCTCTCTCCCTGTTTTCTCCCTCTCTCTGTGTGTGTTCTCTATCTCTGTGTGTGTGTGTGTTCTCTCTCACTCTCTCCGTGTTCTCTCTCTCTCTCTCCATTCTCTCTCTCCCCCTGTGTTCGCTCTCTATCTGTGTTCTGTGTGTGTGTGTGTGTGTGTGTGTGTGTGTGTGTGTGTGTGTGTGTTCTCTGTGTGTGTGTTCTCTATGTGTGTGTGTGTGTTCCCTCTGTGTGTGTGTGTTCTCACTCTCTCTGTGTTCTCCCTCTCTGTGTGTGTTCTCTCTCTCTGTTCTCTCTCTCTATGTGTGTGTTCTCTGTCTCACTGTTCTCTCTCTCTCTCTCTCTGTTTTCTCTCTCTCTGTTCTCTGTGTGTGTGTTTGTATGTGTGTGTGTGTTCTCTCTGTGTGTGTGTGTGTGTGTTCACTCTGTCTCTCTGTGCTGTTTCTGTGCGTGTTGTCTGCGTGTGCGTGCGTGCTCTGTGTGTGTGTGTATTTTGTCTCTCTCTCTGTGTTCTCTCTCTCTCTGTTCTCTCTCTATCTCTGTGCTCTCTCACTGTGTTCTCTCTATGTGTTGTCTCTCTGTGTGTGTTCTCTCTCTCTGAATGTGTTCCCTCTCTCTCTGTGTTCTCTCTCTCTCTCTGTGTGCTCTGTGTGTGTGCGTGTGTTCTGTGTGTGTGTGTTCTCTGAGTGTGTGTGTTCTCACACTCTGTGTCTGTGTTCTGTGTGTGTGAACTCTCTGAGTATGTGTGTGTCCTCTGTGTGTGTGTGTGTCCTGTGTGTGTGTGAGTCCTCTGTGTGTGTGTATGTGTGTGTGTGTGTGTGTTTTCTGTGTGTGTGTGTTCTCTCTCTCTCTCGATCTGTTCTGTCTCTCTCTGTGTTCTCTGTGTGTGTGTGTGTGTGTGTGTGTGTTCTCTATCTCTCTCTCTGTGTTCTCTGACATTCTCGCCGTGTTCTCTCTCTCTGATCTCTCTCCCTCTGTGTTCTCTCTCTAACTGTGCTCTCTGTGTGTGTGTGTTCTCTCTCTGTGCGTTGTCTCTCTCACTCTCTGTGTTCTCTGTGTGTGTGTGTTCTCTGTGTGTGTGTTGTCTCTCTCACTCTCTGTGTTCTCTGGGTATGTGTGTGTGTGTTCTGTGTGTGTGTGTATTCTGTGTGTGTGTGTGTTCACTCCCTCTCCCTGTTCTCTGTGTGTGTGTGTGTTCTCTCCCTCTCCCTGTTCTCTCTGTGTGTGTTTTTGTGTTCTCTGTGCGTATGTGCGTGCTCTCTGTGTGTGTTCTCTCTCTCTCTGTGTTCTCTCTCTCCCAGTGTCTTCCTCTCTCTGTGAGTGTTCCCTCTCTCTCTCTTTTTTATCTCTCTCTCCCTGCGTTTCCTCTCTCTCTGTGTGTTCTATTTCTCTCTGTGTGTTCTCTCTCTCTGTGTTCTCTCGCTCTGTGTTCTCTCTCTGTGTTCTCTCGCTCTGTGTTCTCTCTCTGTGTTCTCTCTGTGTGTGTTTTCTCTCTCTCTGTGTTCTCTCTCTCTTTCTCTGTTTTCTCTCTCTCTCTTTCTCTGTGTTCTCTCTCTCTCTGTCTCTGTGTTCTCGTGTGTGTGTTCTCTGTGTGTGTGTGTTCTCTGTGTGGGTGTGTGTGTGTGTTCTCTGTGTGGGTGTGTGTCTGTGTTCTCTGTGTGTCTTTGTTCTCTGTTTGTGTGTGGTCTCTGTGTGTGTGTGTTCTCTGTGTGTGCGCGTTCTGTGTGTGTGTTCTCTGTGTGTGTGTGCATGTTCTCTCTCTTTCTGTTTGATCTCTCTCTCTCTGTGTTCTCTCTCTCTCTGTGTTCTCTCTCTCTCTCTGTGTGTTCTCTCTCTCTCTGTGTTCTCTCTCTCTCCCTCTCTGTGTTCTATCTCTGTGTTTGTTCTCTGTGTGTGTGTGTTCTGTATGTGTGTGTTCTCTGTGTGATCTCTCTCTCTGATCGCTCTCTCTCTCTGTTACTCTCTCTGTTTGTTTTCTCTCACTGTGTGTGTTCTTTGTCGCTCTGTGTTCTCTCTCTCACTCTGTGTTCTCCGTGTGTGTGTGTGTTATCTCTCTCTCTCTGTGTTTTCTCTCTCTCTCACTCAGTGTTCTCTCTCTCTCTCTCTCTCTCTTCTGTGTTCTCTCTCTCTCTGTGTTCTGTATGTGTGTGTTCTCTATCTGTGTGTGTTTCTGTTCTCTCTCACTCTTTCCGTGTTCTCTCTCTCTTCTCTATCTCCCTCTGTGTTCTCTCTCTATCTGTGTTCTGTATGTGTGTGTGTTCTCTCTCTGTGTTTTCTCTCTCTCTCTGTGTTATCTCTCTCACTCTCTGTGTTCTCTGTGTGTGTGTGTGTGTTCTCTGTGTGTGTGTGTTCTCTCTCTCTCTGTGTTCTCACTCTCTCTGTGTTCTCCCTCTCTGTGTGTTCTCTCTCTCTATGTTCTCTCTCTCTATGTGTTTGTTCTCTCTTTCTCTGTTCTCTCTCTCTCTTTGTTTTCTCTCTCTCTCTCTATGTTCTGTGTGTGTGTTCTCTGTGTGTGTGTGTGTGTGTGTCCACTCTGTCTCTCTGTGTTGTTTGTGTGTGTGTTGTCTGTGTGTGTGTGCGTGCTCTGTGTGTGTGTGTGTTGTCTCTCTCTCTCTCTGTGTTCTCTCTCTCTCTGTTCTCTCTCTATCTCTGTGCTCTCTCACTGTGTTCTCTCTACGTGTTGTCTCTGTGTGTGTGTTGTCTCTCTCTCTCTGAATGTGTATTCTCTCTCTGTGTGTTTTCTCTCTGTCTGTGTGCTCTGTGTGTGTGGGTGTGTGTGTTATGTGTGTGTGTGTTCTCTGAGTGTGTGTGTTCTCACTCTCTGTGTCTGCGTTCTGTGTGTGTGAACTCTCTGAGTGTGTGTGTCCTCTCTATGTTTGTGTGTGTCCTCTGTGTGTGTGTGTGTGTGTGTGTGTGTGTGTGTGTGTGTTCTCTGTGTGTGTGTTCTCTATGTGTGTGTGTGTGTTCCCTCTGTGTGTGTGTGTTCTCACTCTCTCTGTGTTCTCCCTCTCTGTGTGTGTTCTCTCTCTCTGTTCTCTCTCTCTATGTGTGTGTTCTCTGTCTCACTGTTCTCTCTCTCTCTCTCTCTCTGTTTTCTCTCTCTCTGTTCTCTGTGTGTGTGTTTGTATGTGTGTGTGTGTTCTCTCTGTGTGTGTGTGTGTGTTCACTCTGTCTCTCTGTGCTGTTTCTGTGCGTGTTGTCTGCGTGTGCGTGCGTGCTCTGTGTGTGTGTGTATTTTGTCTCTCTCTCTGTGTTCTCTCTCTCTCTGTTCTCTCTCTATCTCTGTGCTCTCTCACTGTGTTCTCTCTATGTGTTGTCTCTCTGTGTGTGTTCTCTCTCTCTGAATGTGTTCTCTCTCTCTCTGTGTTCTCTCTCTCTCTCTGTGTGCTCTGTGTGTGTGCGTGTGTTCTGTGTGTGTGTGTTCTCTGAGTGTGTGTGTTCTCACACTCTGTGTCTGTGTTCTGTGTGTGTGAACTCTCTGAGTATGTGTGTGTCCTCTGTGTGTGTGTGTCCTGTGTGTGTGTGAGTCCTCTGTGTGTGTGTATGTGTGTGTGTGTGTGTGTTTTCTGTGTGTGTGTGTTCTCTCTCTCTCTCGATCTGTTCTGTCTCTCTCTGTGTTCTCTCTCTCTCTGTGTGTGTGTGTGTGTGTGTTCTCTATCTCTCTCTCTGTGTTCTCTGACATTCTCGCCGTGTTCTCTCTCTCTGATCTCTCTCCCTCTGTGTTCTCTCTCTATCTGTGCTCTCTCTGTGTGTGTGTTCTCTCTCTGTGCGTTGTCTCTCTCACTCTCTGTGTTCTCTGTGTGTGTGTGTTCTCTGTGTGTGTGTTGTCTCTCTCACTCTCTGTGTTCTCTGGGTATGTGTGTGTGTGTTCTGTGTGTGTGTGTTTTCTGTGTGTGTGTGTTCTCTCTCTCTCTGTGTATTCTGTGTGTGTGTGTGTTCACTCCCTCTCCCTGTTCTCTGTGTGTGTGTGTGTTCTCTCCCTCTCCCTGTTCTCTCTGTGTGTGTTTTTGTGTTCTCTGTGCGTATGTGCGTGCTCTCTGTGTGTGTTCTCTCTCTCTCTGTGTTCTCTCTCTCCCAGTGTCTTCCTCTCTCTGTGAGTGTTCCCTCTCTCTCTCTTTTTTATCTCTCTCTCCCTGCGTTTCCTCTTTCTCTGTGTGTTCTATTTCTCTCTGTGTGTTCTCTCTCTCTGTGTTCTCTCGCTCTGTGTTCTCTCTCTGTGTTCTCTCGCTCTGTGTTCTCTCTCTGTGTTCTCTCTGTGTGTGTTTTCTCTCTCTCTGTGTTCTCTCTCTCTTTCTCTGTTTTCTCTCTCTCTCTTTCTCTGTGTTCTCTCTCTCTCTGTCTCTGTGTTCTCGTGTGTGTGTTCTCTGTGTGTGTGTGTTCTCTGTGTGGGTGTGTGTGTGTGTTCTCTGTGTGGGTGTGTGTCTGTGTTCTCTGTGTGTCTTTGTTCTCTGTTTGTGTGTGGTCTCTGTGTGTGTGTGTTCTCTGTGTGTGCGCGTTCTGTGTGTGTGTTCTCTGTGTGTGTGTGCATGTTCTCTCTCTTTCTGTTTGATCTCTCTCTCTCTGTGTTCTCTCTCTCTCTGTGTTCTCTCTCTCTCTCTGTGTGTTCTCTCTCTCTCTGTGTTCTCTCTCTCTCCCTCTCTGTGTTCTATCTCTGTGTTTGTTCTCTGTGTGTGTGTGTTCTGTATGTGTGTGTTCTCTGTGTGATCTCTCTCTCTGATCGCTCTCTCTCTCTGTTACTCTCTATGTTTGTTTTCTCTCACTGTGTGTGTTCTTTGTCGCTCTGTGTTCTCTCTCTCACTCTGTGTTCTCCGTGTGTGTGTGTGTTATCTCTCTCTCTCTGTGTTTTCTCTCTCTCTCACTCAGTGTTCTCTCTCTCTCTCTCTCTCTTCTGTGTTCTCTCTCTCTCTGTGTTCTGTATGTGTGTGTTCTCTATCTGTGTGTGTTTCTGTTCTCTCTCACTCTTTCCGTGTTCTCTCTCTCTTCTCTATCTCCCTCTGTGTTCTCTCTCTATCTGTGTTCTGTATGTGTGTGTGTTCTCTCTCTGTGTTTTCTCTCTCTCTCTGTGTTATCTCTCTCACTCTCTGTGTTCTGTGTGTGTGTGTGTGTGTGTTCTCTGTGTGTGTGTTCTCTCTCTCTCTGTGTTCTCACTCTCTCTGTGTTCTCCCTCTCTGTGTGTTCTCTCTCTCTATGTTCTCTCTCTCTATGTGTTTGTTCTCTCTTTCTCTGTTCTCTCTCTCTCTTTGTTTTCTCTCTCTCTCTCTATGTTCTGTGTGTGTGTTCTCTGTGTGTGTGTGTGTGTGTGTGTCCACTCTGTCTCTCTGTGTTGTTTGTGTGTGTGTTGTCTGTGTGTGTGTGCGTGCTCTGTGTGTGTGTGTGTGTGTTGTCTCTCTCTCTCTCTGTGTTCTCTCTCTCTCTGTTCTCTCTCTATCTCTGTGCTCTCTCACTGTGTTCTCTCTACGTGTTGTCTCTGTGTGTGTGTTGTCTCTCTCTCTCTGAATGTGTATTCTCTCTCTGTGTGTTTTCTCTCTGTCTGTGTGCTCTGTGTGTGTGGGTGTGTGTGTTATGTGTGTGTGTGTTCTCTGAGTGTGTCTGTTCTCACTCTCTGTGTCTGCGTTCTGTGTGTGTGAACTCTCTGAGTGTGTGTGTCCTCTCTATGTTTGTGTGTGTCCTCTGTGTGTGTGTGTGTGTGTGTGTGTGTGTTCTCTATCTCTCTCTCTCTGTTTTCTCGCTCACTCTCGCCGTGTTCTCTCTCTCTGATCTCTCTCCCTCTGTGTTCTTTCTCTATCTGTGTTCACTGTATGTGTGTGTTCTCTAACTCTCTGTGTTCTCTCTCTCTCTGTTTTCTCTCTCTCACTCTCTTTGTTCTCTGTGTGTGTGTGTGTGTGTTCTGTTTGTGTGTTTTCTGTCTGTGTGCGTTCTCTTTCTCTGTGTGTTCTCTCTCTCTGTGTTCTCTCTCTCTCTCTGTTTTCTCTCTCTATGTGTGTGTTCTCTCTCTCTCTCTCTGTTCTGTGTGTGTGTGTGTGTGTGTGTGTGTGTGTGTGTATGTGTGTTCTGTGTGTGTGTGTGTGTTTGTGTCCTCTCTGTCTCCCTGTGTTCGGTGTGTGTGTGTTCTCTCTGTGTGTGCACGTGCTCTGTGTGTTTGTGTTTTCTGTGTGTGTATGTGTTCTCTCTCTCTGTGTTCTCTCTCTCTCTGTTTTCTCTCTCTCTCTCTCTCTCTCTCTCTCTATGTGGGTGTTCTCTCTCTCTCTCTGTTCTCTGTGTGTGTGTGTTCGTTCCCTCTCTCTGTTCTCTGTGTGTGTGTGTGTGTGTGTGTGTGTGTTCTGTGTGTGTGTGTGTGTGTGTGTTTGTGTGTGTCCTCTCTGTCTCTCTGTGTTCAGTGTGTGTGTGTTCTCTCTGTGTGTGCGCGTGCTCTGTGTGTGTGTGTGTGCCTGTGTTCTTTCTCTCTCTGTGTGTTCTCTCTCTCCCTGTGTTCTTCCTCACTCTGTGAGTGTTGCCACTCTCTCTCTTTTCTCTCTCTCTCCCCCTGTGTTTCTCTCTTTCTCTCTGTGTTCTATTTCTCTCAGTGTGTTCTATCTCTGTGTGTGTTCTGTGTGGGTGTTCTCTGTGTGTGTGTTCTATCTCTGTGTGTGTTCTCTGTGTGTGTGTTCTGTGTGGGTGTTCTCAGTGTAATCTCTCTCTCTCTCTGATCTCTCTCTCTGTGTTTCTCTCTCTCTGTGTATTCTCTGTATGTGTGTGTTCTTTTTATCTCTCTGTGTGTTCTCTCTCTCTGTGTTCTCCGTGTCTGTATGTGTGTGTGTGTGTGTGTGTTCTCTCTCTCTCTCTGTCTGTGTCTGTGCTCTGTGTGTGTGTGTGTTATGTGTGTGTGTGTGGTCTCTCTCTCTCTGTGTACTCTCTCTCTCTCTCTCTCTCTGTTTTTTTTTCTCTCTCTCTTTCTGTCTCTGTGTTCTCGTGTGTGGGTTCTCTGTGTGTGTTTATGTTCTCTCTCTTTCTGTGTGATCTCAATCTCTCTGTGTTCTCTCTCTCTGTGTTCTCTCTCTCTCTGTGTTCTCTCTGTGTGTGTGTTCTCTCTGTGTGTAAATCTGTGTTCTCTCTCTCTCTGTGTTCTCTCACTCTCTGTGTTCTCTCTCTCTCTGTGTTCTATCTCTGTGTGGGTTCTCTGTGTGTGTGTTCTCTGTGTGATCTCATTCTCTCTATGATCTCTGTCTCTCTGTTTCTCTCTCTGTGTTTATTCTGTGTGTGTGTGTGTGTTCTTTGTCTCTCTCTCTGTGTTCTCTCTCTCTCTCTGTGTTCTCCGTGTGTGTGGGTGTGTTTTCTCTCTCTCTCTCTCTCTACTGTTCTCTCTCTCCCTCTCTCTCTCTGTTCTCTCTCTGTGTGGGTGTGTGTTCTCTCTCTCTCTGTGTTCTCTCTCTATGTGTGCTCTCTCTCTCTATTTCTGTGTTCTCTGTGTGTGTGTGTTCTCTCTCTCTCTCTGGGTACTCTCTCTCTCTCGCTCTCTCTCTGTTCTCTCTCTCTCTGTGTTCTCTCTCTGTGGGTTCTCTCTCTCTTTGCTCTCTGTCGCGATGTGTGTGTTCTCTTTCTCTCTCTCTGTGTATGTTCTGTGTGTGTGTGTGTGTGTGTGTGTGTGCTCTCTCTCTCACTGTTTTGTGTGTGTGTGTGTGTGTGTTGTCTGTGTGTGTGTCCTCTCTGTCTCTCTGTGTTCTCTGTGTGTATGTTCTGTGTGTGTGTGTGTGTGTGTGTGTGTGTGTGTGTGTGTGCGTGCTCTGTGTGTGTATGTGTGTGTTCTCGCTCTCTGTGTGTTCTCTCTCTCCCTGTGTTCTCCCTCTCTCTGTGAGTGTTCCCTATCTCTCTTTTTTATCTCTCTCTCCCTGCGATTTCTCTCTCTCCCTGTGTTCTATTTCACTCTGTGTGTTCCCTCTCACTTTGTTCCCTCTCTCTGTGTTCTCTCTCTGTGTTTTCTCTCAGTGTTCTGTGTGTGTGTGTGTTCTGTGTGTGTGTGTGTGTGTGTTTTCTCTCTCTCTCTCTGTTCTCTCTCTGTATTCTCTCTCTCTCTCACTCTGTGTTCTCTCTCCCTCTGTGTTCTCTGTGTGTGTGTGTTCTCTGTGTGTGTGTGTTCTCTCTCACTGTGCGTGTGCGTTCTGTGTGTGTGTGTGTTCTCTCTCTCTCTGGGTTCTCTCTCTCTCCGTTCTCTCTCTCTCTCATTGTTCTCTCTCTCTCTCTCTCAGTTCTCTCTCTGTTCTCTCTGAAATTGTGTCTTCTCTCTTTCTCTCTCTGTCTGTGTTCTCTCTCTCTTGCTGTTCTCTGTCTGTGTTCTCTCTCTCTTGCTGTTCTCTGTCTGTGTTCTCTCTCTATGTTCTCCATCTGTGTTCTCTCTCCGTGTTCGCTCTCCGTGCTCTCTCTCCGTTTTCTCTCTCCGTGTTCTCTCTCTCTGTTCTCTCTCTCTCTGTGTTCTTTCTCTCTCTGTGTTCTTTCTCTCTGTGTGTCTGTTCTCTCTCTCTCTCTGTGTTCTCTCTATGTGTTCTCTCTCTCTGTGTTTTTTTCTCTCTCTCTGTGTTCTCTCTCTCTCTCTGTGTTTTTTGTCTCTCTCTCTTTCTCTGTGTTCTCTCTCTCTCTCTCTGTCTCTGTGTTCTCGTGTGTGTGTTCTCTGTGTGTGTGTGTTCTCTGTGTGGGTGTGTGTGTGTGTTCTCTGTGTGTCTGTATTCTCTGTTTGTGTGTGTTCTCTGTGTGTGCGCGTTCTGTGTGTGTGTGTTCTCTGTGTGTGTGTATGTTCTCCCTCTTTCTGTGTGATCTCTCTCTCTCTGTTCTCTCTCTCTGTGTGTTCTCTCTCTCTCTGTGTTCTCTCTCTCTCTCTGTGTGTTCTCTCTCTCTCCCTCTCTGTGTTCTATCTGTGTGTGTTCTCTGTGTGTGTGTTCTGTGTGTGTGTTCTCTGTGTGATCTCTCTCTCTGATCTCTCTCTCTCTCTGTTTCTCTCTGTGTGTTTTCTCTCACTGCGTGTGTTCTTTGTCTCTCTCTGTGTTCTCTCTCTCTCTGTGTTCTCCGTGTGTGTGTGTGTGTTATCTCTCTCTCTGTGTTTTCTCTCTCTCTCTCAGTCTGTGTTCTTTCTCTCTCTTCTGTGTGTGTGTGTTCTCTATCTGTGTGTGTGTGCGTTCTCTCTCACTCTCTCCGTCTTCTCTCTCTCTCTCTCTTCTCTCTCTCCCTCTGTGTTCGCTGTCTATCTGTGTTCCGTGTGTGTGTGTTCTCTCTCTGTGTTCTCTATCTCTGTGTGTGTGTGTTATCTCTCTCACTCTCTGTGTTCTCTGTGTGTGTGTGTGTGTGTGTTCTCTGTGTGTGTGCGTTCTCTCTCTCTGTGTTCTCACTCTCTATGTGTGTGTGCTCTCTTTCTCCGTTCTCTCTCTCTCTGTTTTCTCTCTCTCTCGATGTTCTCTGTGTGTGTGTGTGTGTTCGCTGTGTGTGTGTGTGTCCACTCTGTCTCTCTGCGTTTTTTCTGTGCGTGTAGTCTCTGTGTGTGTGCGTGCTCTGTGTGTGTGTGTGTGTGTGTGTGTGTGTTGTCTCTCTCTCTCTCTGTTCTCTCTCTGTTCTCTCTCTATCTCTGTGCTCTCTCACTGTGTTCTCTCTATGTGTTGTCTCTCTGTGTGTGTTCTCTCTCTCTCTGAATGTGTTCTCTCTCTCTCTCTGTTTTCTCTGTGTGTGTGTGCTCTCTGTGTCTGTGTGTGTTCTGTGTGTGTTCTCGGAGTGTGTGTGTTCTCACTCTCTGTGTCTGTTTTCTCTGTGTGTGAACTCTCTGAGTGTGTGTGTGTCCTCTCTATGTGTGTTTGTGTGTCCTGTGTGTGTGTGTGCGTGTGTCCTCTTTGTGGGGGTCCTCTCTCTCTCTCACTCTCTCTGTGTCCTCTGTGTGTGTGTGTGTTCTGTGTGTGTGTGTTCGCTCTCTCACTCTCTCTCTCTGTGATCTACTCCTCTCTGTGCATTCTCTCTCTCTCTCCGTGTTCCATCTCTGTGTTCTGTGTGTGTGTATTTTCTATCTCTCTCACGCAGTGTTTTCTCTCTCTCTCTTCTGTGTTCTCTCTATCTGTGTGTTCTGTGTGTGTGTGTGTCTGTGTGTGTGTTCTCTATCTCACTGTTCTGTGTGTGTGTGTTTGTGTGTTATCTGTGTGTGTGTGTCTTCTCTGTCTCTCTGTGTTCTCTGAGTGTATGTTCTGTGTGTGTGTGTGTGTGTGTGTGCGTGCTCTGTGTGTGTGTGTGTGTTCTCGCTCTCTGTGTGTTCTCTCTCTCCCTGTGATCTCCCTCTCTCTGTGAGTGTTCCCTATCTCTCTTTTTTATCTCTCTCTCCCTGCGTTTTCTCTCTCTCCCTGTGTTCTATTTCTCTCTGTGTGTTCTCTCTCTCTTTGTTCTCTCTCTCTGTGTTCTCTCTCTGTGCTTTCTGTCTGTGTTCTCTCTCTCTGTGTTCTGTGTGTGTGTGTGTGTTCTCTCTCTCTGTTCTCTCTCTGTATTCTCTCTCTCTCTCACTCTGTGTTCTCTCTCCCAGTGTGTTCTCTTTGTGTGTGTGTTCTCTGTGTGTGTGTGTTCTCTGTGTGTGTGTGTGCGTTCTGTGTGTGTGTGTGTGTGTTCTCTCTCTCTCTGGGTTCTCTCTCTCCGTTCTCTCTCTCGCTCTCTCTCTCTCTCATTGTTCTCTCTCTCTCTCTCTCTCAGTTCTCACTCTGTTCTCTCTGAAATTGTGTCTTCTCTCTTTCTCTCTCTGTCTGTGTTCTCTCTCTCTCACTGTTCTCTGTCTGCGTCCTCTCTCTGTGTTCTCCATCTGTGTTCTCTCTCCGTGTTCGCTCTCCGTGCTCTCTCTCCGTTTTCTCTCTCCGTGATCTCTCTCTCTGTTCTCTCTCTCTCTGTGTTCTTTCTCTCTGTGTGTTGTTTCTCTCTCTCTGTCTGTTCTCTCTCTCTCTCTGTGTTCTCTCTATGTGTTCTCTCTCTCTGTGTTTTTTCACTCTCTCTCTGTGTTCTCTCTCTCTCTCTGTGTTCTCTCTCTCTCTCTCTGTCTCTGTGTTCTCGTGTGTGTGTTCTGTGTGTGTGTGTGTTCTCTGTGTGGGTGTGTGTGTGTGTGTTCTCTGTGTGTCTGTGTTCTCTGTTTGTGTGTGTTCTCTGTGTGTGTGTGTGTGTTCTCTGTGTGTGCGCGTTCTGTGTGTGTGTGTTCTCTGTGTGTGTGTGTATGTTCTCTCTCTTTCTGTGTGATCTCTCTCTCTCTGTGTTCTCTCTCTCTCTGTGTTCTCTCTCTCTCCCTCTCTGTGTTCTATCTGTGTGTGTTCTCTGTGTGTGTGTTCTGTGTGTGTGTGTTCTCTGTGCGATCTCTCTCTCTGATCTCTCTCTCTCTCTGTTTCTCTCTCTGTGTGTTTTCTCTCACTGTGTGTTCTTTGTCTCTCTCTGTGTTCTCTCTCTCTCTGTGTTCTCTCTCTCTGTGTGTTCTCCGTGTGTGTGTGTGTGTGTTATCTCTCTCTCTGTGTTTTCTCTCTCTCTCTCACTCTGTGTTCTCTCTCTCTCTTCTGTGTTCTCTTTCTCTCTGTGTTCTGTGTGTGTATCTGTGTGTGTTCTGTCTCACTCTCTCCGTCTTCTCTCTCTCTCTTCGCTGTCTATCTGTGTTCTGTGTGTGTGTGTTCTCTCTCTGTGTTCTCTCTCTCTCTCTCTGTGTTATCTCTCTCACTCTCTGTGTTCTCTGTGTGTGTGTGTGTGTGTGTGTGTTCTCTGTGTGCGTGTGTTCTCTCTCTCTCTCTGTGTTCTCACTCTCTCTGTGTTCTCCCTCTCTTTGTGTTTTCTCTCTCTATGTTCTCTCTCTCTATGTGTGTGTGCTCTCTTTCTGTGTTCTCTCTCTCTGTGTTTTTTCTCTCTCTCTCTATGTTCTGTGTGTGTGTGTGTGTGTTCGCTGTGTGTGTGTGTGTGTGTGTGTGTGTGTGTGTCCACTCTGTCTCTCAGCGTTGTTTCTGTGCGTGTAGTCTGTGTGTGTGTGCGTGCTCTGTGTGTGTGTGTGTGTGTGTGTGTGTGTGTGAGTGTGTGTTGTCTCTCTCTTTCTCTGTGTTCTCTCTCTCTCTCTCTGTTCTCTCTCTATCTCTGTGCTCTCTCACTGTGTTCTCTCTATGTGTTGTCTCTCTGTGTGTGTTCTTTCTCTCTCTGAATGTGTTCTCTCTCTCTCGGTGTTTTCTCTGTGTGTGTGCTCTCTGTGTCTGTGTGTGTTCTGTGTGTGTGTTCTCTGAGTGTGTGTGTTCTCACTCTCTGTGTCTGTTTTCTGTGTGTGTGAACTCTCTGAGTGTGTGTGTGTCCTCTCTATGTGTGTGTGTGTGTCCTGTGTGTGTGTGCGTGTGTCCTCTTTGTGGGGGTCCTCTCTCTCTCTCACTCTCTCTGTGTCCTCTCTGTGTGTGTGTGTGTTCTGTGTGTGTGTGTGTTCGCTCTCTCACTCTCTAACTGTGTTCTACTCCTCTCTGTGCATTCTCTCTCTCTCTCCGTGTTCTCTCTCTCTGTGTTCTGTGTGTGTGTATTTTCTATCTCTCTCACGCTGTGCTCTCTCTCTCTCTTCTGTGTTCTCTCTATCTGTGTGTTCTGTGTGTGTGTGTGTTCTCTCTCTCTCTCTCTCTCTGTGTTCTCACTCACTGTCGCCGTGTTCTCTCTCTCTCTGATCTCTCTCCCTCTGTGTTCTTTCTCTACCTGTGTTCTCTGTGTGTGTGTGTTCTCTCTCTCTCTCTGTTCTCTCTGTGTGTTTGTTCTCTCTCTCTCTGTGTTCTCTCTCACTCTCTGTGTTCTGTGTGTGTGTGTGTGTGTTCTGTGTGTCTGTTTTCTGTCTGTGTGTTTTCTCTCTCTCTCTCTCTGTGTTCTCTCTCTCTATGTTCTCTCTCTCTCTCTCTGTTCTCTCTCTCTCTCTCTGTGTTCTCTCTCTCTGTGTTCTCTCTCTCTATGTGTGTGTTCTCTCCCTCTCTCTGTTTTCTGTGTGTGTGTGTGTTCTCTCCCTCTCTCTGTTTTCTGTGTGTGTGTGTGTGTATGTGTGTGTGTGTGTTCTCTGTGTGTGTGTGTGTGTGTGTGTGTGTTCTCTCTCTCTCGGTGTGTTCTCAGTGTGTGTGTGGTTCCTCTCTCTCTCTCTCTCTCTCTCTCTCTCTGTTCTGTCTGTGCGTGTATCTGTTCTCTCTCTCTCTGTACTCTCTCTCTCTCTCTGTGTTCTCTCTCTCTCTGTGTGTTCTCTCTCTCTGTGTTCTCTCTCTGTGTGTTCTCTCTCTCTCTGTGTTATCTCACTCACTCTCTGTGATCTGTGAGTGTGTGTGTGTGTTCCCTGTGTGTGTGTGTTCTCTCTCTCTCCCTCTGTGTGTGTTCTCTCTCTCTGTTTTCTCTCTCTCTATGTGTGTGTTCTCTGTGTGTGTGTGTGTTCCCAATCCCTCTGTTCTCTGTGTGTGTGTGTTCTCTGTGTGTGTGTATCCTCGCTGTCTCTTTGTATTCTCTGTGTGTGTGTTCTCTCTGTGTGTGTTTGTGTGTGTGTGTGTGTGTGTGTGTGTGTTCCCTCTCTCTGGGTTCTCTCTCTCCCTGTGTTCTCCCTCTCTCTGTGAGTCTTCCCTCTCTCTCCCTTTTTTCTCTCTCTCTCTCTGTGTTTTCTGTGTGTGTGTGTGTTCTCTCTCTGTGTGTTGTCTCTTTCTCTGTGTTTTCACTCTCTCTGTCTGTTCTCACTCTCTCTGTGTTCTCTCACTGTGTTCTCTCTATGTGTTGTCTCTCTTAGTGTGTTTTCTCTCTTTCTGTGTGTTCTCTCTCTCTCTGTGTTTTCTAGCTCTCTCTGTTTGTGTTCTCTCTCTCTCTGTGTTCTCTTGTGTGTGTTATCTGTGTGTGTGTGTTGTCTGTGTGTGTGTATGTTCTCTCTCTTTTCTGTGTGATCTCTCTCTCGGTGTTCACTCTCTCTCTCTGTGTCTTCTCTCTGTGTGTATGTTCTCTCTGTGTGTGTTCTCTCTGTGTGTATATGTGTGTTCTCTCTCTCTGTGTTCTCTCTCTCCCTCTCTGTGTTCTATCTCTGTGCGTCTTCTCTGTGTGTGTGTGTTCTGTGTGTGTGTGTTCTCTGTGTGATCTCTCTCCCTCTGATCTCTCTCTCTCTGTATTTTTCTCTCTCTGTGTTTTCTGTGTGTGTGTTCTTTAAATCTCTTTGTGTTCTCTCTCTCTCTGTTCTCTCTCTCTCAGTGTTCTGTGTCTGTGTGTGTTCTGTGTGTGTGTGTGTGTGTGGGTGTGTGTGTACTCTCTCTCTCTCTCTCTCTCTGTGTTTTCTCTGTGTGTGTGTGTTCTCTCTCTTGGTGTGTTCTCTCTCTCTCTCACTGTGTTCTATCTGTGTGCATGTGTGTTCTCTCTCAGTGTGTGTTTGTTCTCTGTGTGTGTGTGTTATCTCTGTGTGTGTGTCTTCTCTGTCTCTCTGTGTTCTCTCTCTCCCTGTGTTCTCCAACTCTCTGTGAGTGTTCCCTCTCTCTCTCTCCCTGTGTTTTCTCTCTCTGTCTCTGTTATTTTTCTCTCTGTGTGTTCTCTCTCTCTGTGTTGTCTCTCTCCCTGTGTTCTCCAACTCTCTGTGAGTGTTCCCTCTCTCTCTCTCCCTGTGTTTTCTCTCTCTGTCTCTGTTATATTTCTCTCTGTGTGTTCTCTCTCTCTGTGTTGTGTCTCTCCCTGTGTTCTCCAACTCTCTGTGAGTGTTCCCTCTCTCTCTCTCCCTGTGTTTTCTCTCTCTGTCTCTGTTATTTTTCTCTCTGTGTGTTCTCTCTCTCTGTGTTGTCTCTCTCCCTGTGTTCTCCAACTCTCTGTGAGTGTTCCCTCTCTCTCTCTCCCTGTGTTTTCTCTCTCTGTCTCTGTTATATTTCTCTCTGTGTGTTCTCTCTCTCTGTGTTGTCTCTCTCTCTCTGTGTTGTCTCTCTGTGTTCTCTCTCTCTCTCTCTGTGTATTTTCTCTTTGTGTGTGCGCGTGCTCTGTGTGCATGTGTGTGTGTTCTCTCTCTCTCTGTGTTCTCTCTCTCCCTGTGTTCTCCAACTCTCTGTGAGTGTTCCCTCTCTCTCTCTCCCTGTGTTTTCTCTCTCTGTCTCTGTTATATTTCTCTCTGTGTGTTCTCTCTCTCTGTGTTGTCTCTCTCTCTCTGTGTTGTCTCTCTGTGTTCTCTCTCTCTCTGTGTTCTCTCTCTCTGTGTTCTCTGTGTGTGTGTGTGTTCTCTGTGTGTGTGTGTGTTCTCTCTCTCTCTCTCTGTGTTCTCTCTCTCTCTCTGTGTTCTCTCTCTCTCTCTGGGTTGTCTCTCTTTCTCCGTGTTCTCTCTCTCTCTCTGTTCTCTCTCGCTCTGTCTGTTCTCTGTGTGTGTGTGTTCTCTCTTTCTCTCTCTGTGTGTGTTCTCTCTCTCTCTGTTCTCTGTCTGTGTTCTCTCTGTGTGTTCTCCATCTGTGTTCTCTCTCCGTGTTCGCTCTCCGTGGTCTCTCTCCGTTTTCTATCTCCTTGTTCTCTCTCTCACTCCGTTCTCTCTCTCTCTCTCTATCTGTGTGTGTTCTCTCTCTCTCTGTGTTTTTTTCTCTCTTTCTCTCTGTTCTCTCTCTCTCTGTGTTCTCTCACTGTGTTCACTCTACGGGTTATCTCTCTGTGTGTGTTTTTCCTCTCTCTCTGGGTTCTCTGTGTGTGTGTGTGTGTTCTCATGCGTGTTTTCTCTGTGTGTGTGCGTGCTCTGTGTATGTGTGTGTGTGTGTGTTCTCTGTGTGTCTGTGTGTTC
This sequence comes from Chiloscyllium punctatum, assembly GCF_047496795.1. Lineage (NCBI taxonomy): Eukaryota > Metazoa > Chordata > Chondrichthyes > Orectolobiformes > Hemiscylliidae > Chiloscyllium > Chiloscyllium punctatum. The sequence goes on along the minus strand of NC_092757.1, from coordinate 21,631,150 downwards.
TCTGTGTGTGTTCTCTCTCTCTGTGTACTCTCTCTCTCTGTGTTCTCTCTCACTCTCTGTGTTCTCTCTCTGTGTGTTCTCTCTCTCTCTCTCTCTCTCTCTCTCTCTCTCTCTGTGTTATCTCTCTCTCTCTCTTTTCTGTGTGTGTGGTGTTCTCTGTGTGTGTGTGCGGGCTCTGTGTGTGTGTGTGTGTGTGTGTGTGTGTGTGTGTTCTCTCTCTCTGTGTTCTCTCTCTCCCTGTGTTCACCCTCTCTCTGTGAGTGTTCCCTCTCTCTCTCTCTTTTATCTCTCTCTCCCTGTGTTTTCTCTCTCTCTCTGTGTTCTATTTCTCTCTGTGTGTTCTCTCTCTCTCTGTTCACTCTGTCTGTGTTCTCTCTCTGTGTGTTCTGAGTGTGTGTGTGTTCTCTCTCTCTCTCTGGGTTTCACTCTCTCCCTCTGTGTTCTCTCTCTCTCTCTCTCTCTCTCTCTCTGATCTCTTTCTCTCTCTGTTCTCTGTGTGTGTGTTCTCTCTCTCTCTCTGGGTTTCTCCCGCTCCCTCTGTGTTCTCTCTCTCTCTCTTTGTTCTCTCTCTCTCTCTCTCTCTCCCTCTCTCTGATCTCTCTCTCTCTCTGTTCTCTCTGTGTGTGTCTTCTCTCTTTCTCTCTCTCTGTGTGTTCTCTCTCTCTCACTGTTCTCTGTCTGTGTTCTCTCTCTGTGTTCTCCATCTGTGTTCTCTCTACATGTTCGCTCTCCGTGCTCTCTCTCCGTTTTCTCTCTCCGTGTTCTATCTCTCTCTCTCTGTGTTCTTTCTCTCTCTGTGTTGTTTCTCTCTCTCTGTCTGTTCTCTCTCTCTGTGTTCTCTCACTGTGTTCTCTCTATGTGTTGTCTCTCTGTGTATGTTTTTTTCTCTCTGTCTGTGTTCTCTCTCTCTCTCTCTCTCTCTCTCTGTGTTTTCTCTCTTTATCTCTCTCTGTTCTCTCTCTCTCTCTCTCTGTGTTTTCTCTCTTTATCTCTCTCTGTTCTCTCTCTCTCTTTCTCTGTGTTCTCGTGTATGTGTTCTCTGTGTGTGTGTGTTCTCTGTTTAGGTTTGTGTGTGCGTGTGTTCTCTCTGTGTCTGTGTTCTCTCCTTGTTTGTGTTCTCTGTGTGTGTGTGTTCTCTCTGTGTGCGCGTTCTGTCTGTCTGTGTTCTCTGTGTGTGTGTTCTTTCTGTGTGTATGTGTTTGTCTCTCTCTCTCTCTATGTTCTCTCTCTCTCCCTCTCTGTGTTCTATCTCTGTGTGTGTGTATGCTCTGTGTGTGTTCTCTCTCTCTGTGTTCAATCTCTGTGTTCTCTGTTCTCTCTCTCTCCACGTGAACTCTGTCTCTCTGTATGTTCTTTCCCTCTGTGTTCTCTCTCTGTGTGTGCCTGTTCTCTCTCTCTCTGTTCTCTCTCTCTCTATGTTCTCTGTGTGTGTGTTCTCTGTGTGATCTCTCTCTCTCTCTGATCTCTCTCTCTCTCTCTGTTTATGTGTGTGTTCTTTGTCTCTCTCTCTGTGTGTTCTCTCTCTCTGTGTTCTCTCTCTCTCTGTGTGTTCTCTCACTGTGTATGTGTTCTGTGTGGGTGTGTGTTCTCTCTCTCTCTCTCTCGGTGCTCTCTCTCTCTCTCTGAATGTGTTCTCTCTCTCTCTGTGTTCTCTCTGTCTGTGTATGTGTGTTCTGTGTGTGTGTTCTCTGAGTGTGTGTGTTCTCACTCTGTGGGTGTGTTCTGTGTGTGTGTGAACTCTGTGTTTGTGAGTGTGTGTGTCCTCTCTCTCTCTCTCTGTCTTCTGTGTGTGTGTGTGTGTGTTCGCTCTCTCACTCTCTCTGTGTTCTACTTCTCTCTGTGTGTTCGCTCTCTCTCTTTGTTCTCTCTCTCTGTGTTGTGTGTGTTTGTGTGTTCTCTCTCTGTGTGTGTTCTCTGAGTGTGTGTGTGTGTCCTCTGTGTGTGTGTCCTCTCTCGCTCTCTGTGTTCTCTGTGTGTGTGTGTGTGTGTTCTGTGTGTGTGTGTGTGTCTTCGCTCTCTCAAGCTCTCTCTGTGTTCTACTTCTCTCTGTGTGTTCTCTCTCTCTCTTTGTTCTCTCTCTCTGTGTTCTGTGTGTGTGTGTGTTCTCTCTCTCTCTGTGTTCTCTGAGTGTGTGTGTGTGTCCTCTGTGTGTGTGTCCTCTCTCTGTGTGTGTGTCCTCTGTGTGTGTGTGTTCTGTGTGTGTGTGTGTCTTCGCTCTCTCTCTCTCTGTTCTACTTCTCTCTGTGTGTTCTCACTCTCTCTTTGTTCTCTCTATCTCTCTGTGTGTTCTCTGTGTGCGTGTGTTCTCTCTGTGTGTGTGTTCTCTCTCTCTCTGTCTGTGATCCCTGTGTGTGTGTTTGTGTTCTCTCTCTCTGTCTCTCTGTGTGTGTTCTCCCTCTCTCTGTGCGTTCACTCTCTCTCCGTGTTCTCTCTCTCTGTCTTATCTGTGTGTGTGTGTGTGTTCTCTCTCTCTCTGTTCTCTCTCTCTCTATGTTCTCTCTCTCTGTGTTCTCTCTGTGTGTGTGTGTGTTCTGTGTTTGTGTGTTTTCTCTCTCTCACTCTGTGTTCTCTCTCTCTCTTTGTGTTCACTCTCTCTCTGTGTTCTGTGTGTGTGTTTATATATCTGTGTGTGTGTGTGTTCTCTCTCATTCTCTCCGTGTTCTCTCTCTCTGTTCTCTCTCCCTCTGTGTTCTCTCTCTATCTGTGTGCTCTGTGTGTCTGTGTTCTAACTCTCTCTGTGTTCTCTCTCTCTCTCTCTCTCTCTGTTCTCCCTCTCACTCGCTGTGTTCTGTGTGTGTGCGTGTGTGTGTGTGTGTGTGAGTGTGTACTCTGTGTGTGTGTGTGTTCTGTGTGTGTGTGTGTGTTCTCTCCCTCTCTCTCTTTTTTCTCGGTGTGTGTGTGTGTTATCTGTGTGTGTGTGTCTTCTCTGTAGCTCTGTGTTCTCTGTGTGTATGTTCTCTGTGTGTGTGTGCGTGCCCTGTGTGTGTGTGTTCTCTCTCTCTCTCTGTGTGTTCTCTCTCTCCCTGTGTTCTCCCTCTCTCTGTGAGTGTTCCCTCTCTCTCGTTTTTTTCTCTCTCTCCCTGTGTTTTCTCTCTCTCTGTGTTATATTTCTCTCTGTGTGTTCTCTCTCTCTCACTGTTCTCTCTCTCTCTGTGTTGTCTCTCTGTGTTCTCTCTCTCTCTGTGTTCTCTCTCTGTGTGTTCTCTGTGTGTGTGTGTGCGTTCTCTCTCTCTCTCTGGTCTCTCTCTCTCTCTGGGTTCTCTCTGTCTCTCCGTGTTCTCTCTCTCTCTCTCTTTGTTCTCTCTCTCTCGCTCTGTTCTCTCTCTCTCTATCTGTTCTCTCTGCGTGTGTCTTCTCTCTTTCTCTCTGTGTGTGTATTCTCTCTCTCTCTCTGTTCTCTGTCTGTGTTCTCTCTCCGTGTTCGCTCTCCGTGGTCTCTCTCCGTTTTCTCTCTCCGTGTTCTCTCTCTCACTCAGTTCTGTCTCTCTCTCTCTCTCTGTGTTCCCTCTCTGTGTGTGTGTTTTTTTCTCTCTCTCTGTCTGTTCTCTCTCGCTCTGTGTTCTCTCACTGTGTTCACTCTATGTGTTGTCTCTCTGTGTGTGTTTTCTCTCTCTGTGTGTGTCTTTTCTCTCTCTCTCTGTGTTCTCTTGCATGTGTTCTCTGTGTGTGTGTGCGTGCTCTGCGTGTGTGTGTGTGTGTGTGTTCTCTGTGTATGTGTTCTCTCTGTGTGTGTATGTTCTCTCTCTTTCTGTGTGATCTCTCTCTCTCTCCCTGTGTTTTCTCTCTCTCTGTGTTCTCTCTCTCTCTCTGTTCTCTCTCTGTGTGTGTTCTCTGTGTGTGTGTTCTCTCTCTCTGTGTGTGTGTGTGTTCTCTCTGTGTGTATGTGTGTATGAAATATCTCTTTCTGTGTGATCTCTCTCTCTGTTCTCTCTCTCTCTGTGTTCTCTCTGTGTGTGTGTGTTCTCTGTGTGTGTTCTGTGTGTGTGTGTGTGTGTGTTCTCTCTCCGTGTATGTGTGTGTTCTCTCTCTCTCTCTGTTCTCTCTCTCTCTCTGTGTGTGTTCTATCTCTGTGTGTGTTCTCTGTGTGTTTGTTCTTTGTGTGTGTTCTCTGTGTGATCTCTCTCTCTCTGATCTCTCTCTCTCTGTGTTTCTCTCTCTGTGTGTATTCTCTGTGTGTGTGTGTGTGTGTTCTTTGTCGATCTCTATGTGTTCTCTCTCTCTCTCTGTTCTCCGTGTGTGTCTGTGTGTGTGTTCTCTCTCTCTCTCTCTCTCTGTGTGTACTCTCTCTCTCTGTGTTCTCTGTGTGTATTTGTGTGTGTGTGTTCTCTCTCACTCGGTCAGTTCTCTTCTCTCTCTCTGTTCTCTCTCTGTGGGCGTGTGTGTTCTCTCTCTCGGTGTGTTCTCTCTCTGTGTGTGCTCTCTCTCTCTGTGTGTTCTCTGTGTGTGTGTGTGTTCTCTCTCTCTGTGTACTCTCTCTCTATGTGTGTGTTCTCTCTGTGTGAGTGTGTGTTCTGTGTGTGTGTGTGTTCTCTCTCTCTCACTGTTCTGTGTTTGTGTGTTATCTGTGTGTGTGTGTGTCCTCCCTGTCTCTCTGTGTTCTCTGTGTGTATGTTCTCCTGTGTGTGTGCGTGCTCTGTGTGTGTTTGTTCTCTCTCTCTCTCTCTCTCTGTTCTCTCTCTCCCTGTGTTCTCCCTCTCTCTGTGAGTGTTCCCTCTCTCTCGTTTCTCTCTCTCTCTCCGTGTGTTTTCTCTCTCTCTCTGTGTTATATTTCTCTCTGTGTGTTCTCTCTCTCTCTGTTCTCTCTCTCTCTCTCTCTGTTCTATCTCTGTGTGTGTTCTCTGTGTGTATGTTCTCTCTGTGTGTGTGCGTGCTCTGTGTGTGTGTGTGTTCTCTCTCTGTGTGTGTGTTCTCTCTCTCCCTGTGTTCTCCCTCTCTCTGTGAGTGTTCCCTCTCTCTCGTTTTTCTCTCTCTCTCCCTCTGTTTTCTCTCTCTCTCTCTGTTATATTTCTCTCTGTGTGTTCTCTCTCACTCTCTGTTCTCTCTCTCTGTGTGTTGTCTGTCTGTGTTCTCTCTCTCTCTGTGTTCTCTCTCTGAGTTTTCTCTGTGTGTGTGTCTGTTCTCTCTGTGCGTGTGTGTGTTCTTTGTGTGTGTGTGTGTGTGTGTGTGTGTGTGTGTGTGTGTGTGTGCGTTCTCTCTCTCTCTCTCTCTGGTCTCTCTCTCTCTCTGGGTTCTCTCTGTCTCTGCGTGTACTCTCTCTCTCTCTTTGTTCTCTCTCTCTCGCTCTGTTCTCTCTCTCTATCTGTTCTCTGTGTGTGTGTTCTCTCTTTCTCTCTGTGTGTGTATTCTCTCTCTCTCTGTTCTCTGTCTGTGTTCTCTCTCTGTGTTCTCCATCTGTGTTCTCTCTCCGTGTTCGCTCTCCGTGGTCTCTCTCCGTTTTCTCTCTCCGTGTTCTTTCTCTCACTCTGTTCTCTCTCTCTCTCTCTCTCTCTCTCTCTCTGTGTGTTCCCTCTCTCTGTGTGTGTTTTTTTTCTCTCTCTCTGGCTGTTCTCTCTCTGTGTTCGCTCACTGTGTTCTCTCTATGTGTTGTCTCTCTGTGTGTGTTTTCTCTCTCTCTCTGTGTTCTCTTGCATGTGTTCTCTGTGTGTGTGTGCGTGCTCTGCGTGTGTGTGGGTGTGTGTGTGTGTTCTCTGTGTGTCTGTGTGTTCTGTGTGTGTGTGTTCTCTGTGTATGTGTTCTCTCTCTGTGTGTATGTTCTCTCTCTTTCTGTGTGATCTCTCTCTCTCTCTCTGTGTTCTCTCTATCTGTGTTCTCTCTCTCTGTGTTCTCTATCTGTGTGTGTTCTCTGTGTGTGTGTTCTCCGTGTGTGTGTGTTCTCTCTGTGTGTATGTGTTCTCTCTGTGTGTATGTGTGTATGTTCTCTCTCTTTCTGTGTGATCTCTCTCTCTGTTCTCTCTCTCTCTGTGTTCTGTGTGTGTGTGTTCTCTGTGTGTGTTCTCTGTGTGTGTGTGTTCTCTCTGCGTGTATGTGTGTATTCTCTCTCTGTTTGTGTTCTCTCTCTCTCTGTTCTCTCTCTCTCCCTCTCTGTGTTCTATCTCTGTGTGTGTTCTCTGTGTGTATGTTCTCTGTGTGTGTGTGCGTGCTCTGTGTGTGTGTGTGTTCTCTCTCTCTGTGTGTGTTCTCTCTCTCCCTGTGTTCTCCCTCTCTCTGTGGGTGTTCCCTCTCTCTCGTTTTTCTCTCTCTCTCTCCCTGTGTTTTCTCTCTCTCTCTCTGTGTTATATTTCGCTCTGTGTGTTCTCTCTCTCTCTCTCTGTTCTCTCTCTCTGTGTGTTGTCTCTCTGTGTTCTCTCTCTCTCTGTGTTCTCTCTCTGAGTGTTCTCTGTGTGTGTGTCTGTTCTCTCTGTGCGTGTGTGTGTTCTTTGTGTGTGTGTGTGTGTGTGTGTGTGTGCGTTCTCTCTCTCTCTCTCTGGTCTCTCTCTCTCTCTGGGTTCTCTCTGTCTCTCCGTGTACTCTCTCTCTCTCTCTTTGTTCTCTCTCTCTCTCGCTCTGTTCTCTCTCTCTCTATCTGTTCTCTGTGTGTGTGTGTTCTCTCTTTCTCTCTCTGTGTGTATTCTCTCTCTCTCTCTGTTCTCTGTCTGTGTTCTCTCTCTGTGTTCTCCATCTGTGTTCTCTCTCCGTGTTCGCTCTCCGTGGTCTCTCTCCGTTTTCTCTCTCCGTGTTCTCTCTCTCACTCTGTTCTCTCTCTCTCTCTCTATCTCTCTCTCTCTGTGTTCCCTCTCTCTGTGTGTTTTTTTCTCTCTCTCTGTCTGTTCTCTCTCTGTGTTCGCTCACTGTGTTCTCTCTATGTGTTGTCTCTCTGTGTGTGTTTTCTCTCTCTCTCTCTCTCTCTGTTTCTTCTCTCTCTCTGTGTTCTCTTGCATGTGTTGTCTGTGTGTGTGCGTGCTCTGCGTGTGTGTGGGTGTGTGTGTATGTTCTCTGTGTGTCTGTGTGTTCTATGTGTGTGTGTTCTCTGTGTATGTGTTCTCTCTCTGTGTGTATGTTCTCTCTCTTTCTGTGTGATCTCTCTCTCTCTCTGTGTTCTCTCTCTCTGTGTTCTCTCTCTCTGTGTTCTCTCTCTGTGTGTGTTCTCTGTGTGTGTGTTCTCTGTGTGTGTGTGTGTTCTTTCTGTGTGTATGTGTGTATGCTCTCTCTCTTTCTGTGTGATCTCTCTCTCTGTTCTCTCTGTCTGTGTGATCTCTGTGTGTGTGTGTTCTCTGTGTGTGTTCTCTGTGTGTGTGTGTGTTCTCTCTGCGTGTATGTGTGTGTTCTCTCTGTGTTTGTGTTCTCTCTCTCTCTCCCTGTTCTCTCTCTCTCTCTCTGTGTTCTATCTCTGTGTGTTCTCTGTGTGTTTGTTCTGTGTGTGTGTTCTCTGTGTGATCTCTCTCTCTGATCTCTCTCTCTCTGTGTTTCTCTCTCTGTGTATTCTGTGTGTGTGTGTGTGTTCTTTGTCTCTCTCTATGTGTTCTCTGTGTGTGTGTGTTCTCCGTGTGTGTGTGTGTGTGTTCTCTCTCTCTCTCTTTCTCTCTCTCTCTGTGTTCTCTCTCTCTCCCTCTCTGTGTTCTATCTCTGTGTGTGTTCTCTGTGTGTTTATTCTGTGTGTGTGTGTTCTCTGTGTGATCTCTCTCTCTCTGTGTTTCTCTCTCTGTGTATTCTGCGTGTGTGTGTGTTCTTTGTCTCTCTCTATGTGTTCTCTCTCTCTCTCTGTGTTCTCCGTGTGTGTGTGTGTGAGTGTGTGTGTGTGTGTGTGTGTTCTCTCTCTCTCTCTCTTTGTGTTCTCTCTCTCTCTCTCTCTCTCTCTCTGTGTTCTCTGTGTGTGTTTGTGTGTTTGTGTGTTCTCTCTCACTCGGTGCGTTCTCTCTCTCTGTCTGTGTGTTATCTCTCTGTGTGTGCTCTCTCTCTCTCTCTGTGTTCTCTGTGTGTGTGTGTCTTCTCTCTCTCTCTCTGTGTACTCTCTCTCTATCTCGGTGTTCTCTCGCTCTGTTTGTGTTCTCTCTCTCTGTGTTCTCTCTCTCTTTGTGTCCTCTCGCTCTCTATGCATGTGGTCTCTCTGTGTGAGTGTGTGTTCTCTGTGTGTGTGTGTGTGTTCTCTCTCTCTCGCTGTTCTGTGTGTGTGTGTTATCTGTATGTGTGTGTCCTCTCTGTCTCTCTGTGTTCTCTGTGTGTATGCTCTCTGTGTGTGTGTGCGAGCTCTGTGTGTATGTGTGTGTGTGTTCTCTCTCTCTCTGTGTTCTCTCTCTCCCTGTGTTCTCCCACTCTCTGTGAGTGTTCCCTCTCTCTCGTTTCTCTCTCTATCTCTCTGTGTTCTCACTCTCTCTGTGTTCTCTCTCTGTGTGGGTTCTCTGTGTGTGTGTTCTCTCTGTGTGCATGTGTGTATGTTCTCTCTCTTCTGTGTAATCTCTATCTCTGTTCTCTCTCTCTGTGTGTTCTCTCTGTGTGTGTGTTCTGTGTGCATGTGTGTGTTCTCTCTTTGTTTGTGTTCCCTCTCTCCCTCTCTGTGTTCTATGTGTGTGTGTGTTCTCTGTGTGTTTGTTCTGTGTGTGTGTGTTCTCTGTGTGATCTCTCTCTCTGATCTCTCTCTCTCTCTCTGTGTTTCTCTCTCTGTGTGTATTCTCTGTGTTTGTGTGTTCTTTGTCTCTCTCTATGTGTTCTCTCTGTGTGTGTGTTCTCCGTGTGTGTGTGTGTTTTCTCTCTCTCTCTGTGTCTCTGTGTTCTCTCTATCTCTCTCTCACTCTGTGCTATCTGTGTGTGTTTGTGTGTGTCTGTTCTCTCTCACTCGGTGCGTTCTCTCTCTCTCTCTCTCTCTCCCTTTTTTGTCTCTCTCTGTGTGCGTGTGTGTTCTCTCTGTGTGTATGTGTGTATGTTCTCTCTCTTTCTGTGTGATCTCTCTCTCTGTTCTCTCTCTCTCTGTGTTCTCTGTGTGTGTGTGTTCTCTGTGTGTGTTCTCTCTGTGTGTGTGTTCTCTCTGCGTGTATGTGTGTGTTCTCTCTCTGTTTGTGTTCTCTCTCTCTGTCTCTGTTCTCTCTCTCTCCCTCTCTGTGTTTTATCTCTGTGTGTGTTCTCTGTGTGTATGTTCTCTGTGTGTGTGTGCGTGCTCTGTGTGTGTGTGTGTTCTCTCTCTGTGTGTGTGTTCTCTCTCTCCCTGTGTTCTCCCGCTCTCTGTGAGTGTTCCCTCTCTCTCGTTTTTCTCTCTCTCTCTCTGTGTTTTTTCTCTCTCTCTGTGTTATATTTCTCTCTGTGTGTTCTCTCTCTCTCCCTGTTCTCTCTCTCTCTGTGTTGTCTCTCTGTGTTCTCTCTCTCTCTGTGTTCTCTCTCTGAGTGTTCTCTGTGTGTGTGTCTGTTCTCTGTGTGTGTGTGCGTTCTCTCTCTCTCGCTCTGTTCTCTCTCTCTCTATCTGTTCTCAGTGTGTGTGTGTTCTCTCTTTCTCTCTGTGTGTGCTTTCTCTCTCTCTCTGTTCTCTGTCTGTGTTCTCTCTCTGTGTTCTCCATCTGTGTTCTCTCTCCGTGTTCGCTCTCCGTGGTTTCTCTCCGTTTTCTCTCTCCGTGTTCTCTCTCTCACTCTGTTCTTTCTCTCTCTCTATCTCTCTCTCTCTGTGTTCCCTCTCTCTCTGTGTTTTTTTCTCTCTCTCTGTCTGTTCTCTCTCTGTGTTCGCTCACTGTGTTCTCTCTATGTGTTGTCTCTCTGTGTGTATGTTCTCTCTCTTTCTGTGTGATCTCTCTCTCTCTCTGTGTTCTCTCTCTGTGTGTGTTCTCTGTGTGTGTGTTCTCTGTGTGTGTGTGTGTTCTCTCTGTGTGTATGTGTGTATGTTCTCTCTCTTTCTGTGTGATCTCTCTCTCTGTTCTCTCTGTCTGTGTGATCTCTGTGTGTGTGTGTTCTCTGTGTGTGTTCTCTGTGTGTGTGTGTGTTCTCTCTGCGTGTATGTGTGTGTTCTCTCTCTGTTTGTGTTCTCTCTCTCTCTGTTCTCTCTCTCTCTCTCTCTGTGTTCTATCTCTGTGTGTTCTCTGTGATGTTGTTCTCTGTGTGTGTTCTCTGTGTGATCTCTCTCTCTGATCTCTCTCTCTCTGTGTTTCTCTCTCTGTGTATTCTGTGTGTGTGTGTGTTCTTTGTCTCTCTCTATGTGTTCTCTGTGTGTGTGTGTGTTCTCCGTGTGTGTGTGTGTGTGTTCTCTCTCTCTCTCTTTCTCTCTCTCTGTGTTCTCTCTCTCTCCCTCTCTGTGTTCTATCTCTGTGTGTGTTCTCTGTGTGTTTATTCTGTGTGTGTGTGTTCTCTGTGTGATCTCTCTCTCTCTGTGTTTCTCTCTCTGTGTATTCTGCGTGTGTGTGTGTTCTTTGTCTGTCTCTATGTGTTCTCTCTCTCTCTCTCTGTGTTCTCCGTGTGTGTGTGTGTGTGAGTGTGTGTGTGTGTGTGTATGTGTGTTCTCTCTCTCTCTCTTTGTGTTCTCTCTCTCTCTCTCTCTCTCTCTCTCTCTCTCTCTCTCTCTCTCTCTCTCTGTGTTCTCTGTGTGTGTTTGTGTGTTTGTGTGTTCTCTCTCACTCGGTGCGTTCTCTCTCTCTGTCTGTGTGTTATCTCTGTGTGTGCTCTCTCTCTCTCTGTGTGTTCTCTGTGTGTGTGTGTCTTCTCTCTCTCTCTCTCTCTCTGTGTACTCTCTCTCTATCTAGGTGTTCTCTCGCTCTGTTTGTGTTCTCTCTCTCTGTGTTCTCTCTCTCTTTGTGTCCTCTCGCTCTCTATGTATGTGTTCTCTCTGTGTGAGTGTGTGTTCTGTGTGTGTGTGTGTGTGTGTTCTCTCTCTCTCGCTGTTCTGTGTGTGTGTGTGTTATCTGTATGTGTGTGTCCTCTCTGTCTCTCTGTGTGTATGCTCTCTGTGTGTGTGTGCGAGCTCTGTGTGTATGTGTGTGTGTGTGTTCTCTCTCTCTCTGTGTTCTCTCTCTCCCTGTGTTCTCCCACTCTCTGTGAGTGTTCCCTCTCTCTCGTTTCTCTCTCTCTCTCTCTGTGTTCTCTCTCTCTGTGTTCTCACTCTCTCTGTGTTCTCTCTCTGTGTGGGTTCTCTGTGTGTGTGTTCTCTCTGTGTGCATGTGTGTATGTTCTCTCTCTTCTGTGTAATCTCTATCTCTGTTCTCTCTCTCTGTGTGTTCTCTGTGTGTGTGTGTTCTGTGTGCATGTGTGTGTTCTCTCTTTGTTTGTGTTCCCTCTCTCCCTCTCTCTGTTCTATGTGTGTGTGTGTTCTCTGTGTGTTTGTTCTGTGTGTGTGTGTTCTCTGTGTGATCTCTCTCTCTGATCTCTCTCTCTCTCTCTGTGTTTCTCTCTCTGTGTGTATTCTCTGTGTTTGTGTGTTCTTTGTCTATCTCTATGTGTTCTCTCTGTGTGTGTGTTCTCCGTGTGTGTGTGTGTTTTCTCTCTCTCTCTGTGTCTCTGTGTTCTCTCTCTCTCTCTCTCACTCTGTGCTCTCTGTGTGTGTTTGTGTGTGTCTGTTCTCTCTCACTCGGTGCGTTCTCTCTCTCTCTCTCTCTCTCCCTTTTTTGTCTCTCTCTGTGTGCGTGTGTGTTCTCTCTGTGTGTATGTGTGTATGTTCTCTCTCTTTCTGTGTGATCTCTCTCTCTGTTCTCTCTCTCTCTGTGTTCTCTGTGTGTGTTCTCTGTGTGTGTGTGTTCTCTCTGCGTGTATGTGTGTGTTCTCTCTCTGTTTGTGTTCTCTCTCTCTGTCTCTGTTCTCTCTCTCTCCCTCTCTGTGTTTTATCTCTGTGTGTGTTCTCTGTGTGTATGTTCTCTGTGTGTGTGTGCGTGCTCTGTGTGTGTGTGTGTTCTCTCTCTGTGTGTGTGTTCTCTCTCTCCCTGTGTTCTCCCGCTCTCTGTGAGTGTTCCCTCTCTCTCGTTTTTCTCTCTCTCTCTCTCCCTGTGTTTTTTCTCTCTCTCTGTGTTATATTTCTCTCTGTGTGTTCTCTCTCTCTCCCTGTTCTCTCTCTCTCTGTGTTGTCTCTCTGTGTTCTCTCTCTCTCTGTGTTCTCTCTCTGAGTGTTCTCTGTGTGTGTGTCTGTTCTCTGTGTGTGTGTGCGTTCTCTCTCTCTCTCTCTGGTCTCTCTCTCTCTCTGGGTTCTCTCTGTCTCTCCGTGTACTCTCTCTCTCTCTCTCTTTGTTCTCTCTCTCTCTCTCGCTCTGTTCTCTCTCTCTCTATCTGTTCTCTGTGTGTGTGTGTTCTCTCTTTCTCTCTGTGTGTGTTTTCTCTCTCTCTCTCTCTGTTCTCTGTCTGTGTTCTCTCTCTGTGTTCTCCATCTGTGTTCTCTCTCCGTGTTCGCTCTCCGTGGTCTCTCTCCGTTTTCTCTCTCCGTGTTCTCTCTCTCACTCTGTTCTCTCTCTCTCTCTCTATCTCTCTCTCTCTGTGTTCCCTCTCTCTGTGTGTTTTTTTCTCTCTCTCTGTCTGTTCTCTCTCTGTGTTCGCTCACTGTGTTCTCTCTATGTGTTGTCTCTCTGTGTGTGTTTTCTCTCTCTCTCTCTGTGTTTTCTCTCTCTCTGTGTTCTCTTGCATGTGTTCTGTGTGTGTGTGTGTGCGTGCTCTGCGTGTGTGTGGGTGTGTGTGTATGTTCTCTGTGTGTCTGTGTGTTCTATGTGTGTGTGTTCTCTGTGTATGTGTTCTCTCTCTCTGTGTATGTTCTCTCACTTTCTGTGTGATCTCTCTCTCTCTCTGTGTTCTCTCTCTCTCTGTGTTCTCACTCTCTGTGTTCTCTCTCTGTGTGTGTTCTCTGTGTGTGTGTTCTGTGTGTGTGTGTGTTCTCTCTGTGTGTACGTGTGTATGTTCTCTCTCTTTCTGTGTGATCTCTCTCTCTGTTCTCACTGTCTGTGTGTTCTCTGTGTGTGTGTGTTCTCTGTGTGTGTTCTGTGTGTGTGTGTGTTATCTCTGCGTGTATGTGTGTGTTCTCTCTCTGTTTGTGTTCTCTCTCTCTCTCTCTGTTCTCTCTCTCCCTCTCTGTGTTCTATCTCTGTGTGTGTTCTCTGTGTGTTTGTTCTGTGTGTGTGTTCTCTGTGTGATCTCTCTCTCTGATCTCTCTCTCTCTGTGTTTCTCTCTCTGTGTATTCTGTGTGTGTGTGTGTTCTTTGTCTCTCTCTATGTGTTCTCTCTGTGTGTGTGTGTTCTCCGTGTGTGTGTGTGTGTTATCTCTCTCTCTCTCTCCCTCTCTGTGTTCTATCTCTGTGTGTGTTCTCTGTGTGTTTATTCTGTGTGTGTGTGTGTGTTCTCTGTGTGATCGCTCTCTCTCTGATCTCTCTCTCTTTGTGTTTCTCTCTCTGTGTATTCTGCGTGTGTGTGTGTTCTTTGTCTCTCTCTATGTGTTCTCTCTCTCTCTCTGTGTTCTCCGTGTGTGTGTGTGTGTGTGTGTGTGTGTGTGTGTGTGTTCTCTCTCTCTCTCTCTTTGTGTTCTCTCTCTCTCTCTCTCTCTCTCTCTCTCTCTCTCTCTCTCTCTCTCTTTGTGTGTTCTCTGTGTGTGTTTGTGTGTGTGTGTGTTCTCTCTCACTCGGTGCGTTCTCTCTCTCTGTCTGTGTGTTATCTCTCTGTGTGTGCTCTCTCTCTCTCTGTGTTCTCTGTGTGTGTGTGTCTTCTCTCTCTCTCTCTCTGTGTACTCTCTCTCTATCTAGGTGTTCTCTCGCTCTGTTTGTGTTCTCTCTCTCTGTGTTCTCTCTCTCTTTGTGTCCTCTCTCTCTCTATGTATGTGTTCTCTCTGTGTGAGTGTGTGTTCTCTCTGTGTGTATGTGTGTATGTTCTCTCTCTTTCTGTGTGATCTCTATCTCTGTTCTCTCTGTCTGTGTGTTCTCTGTGTGTGTATGTTCTCTGTGTGTCTGTGTGTTCTATGTGTGTGTGTTCTCTGTGTATGTGTTCTCTCTCTGTGTGTATGTTCTCTCTCTTTCTGTGTGATCTCTCTCTCTCTCTGTGTTCTCTCTCTGTGTGTTCTCTCTCTGTGTGTGTTCTCTGTGTGTGTGTTCTCTGTGTGTGTGTTTGTTCTCTCTGTGTGTATGTGTGTATGTTCTCTCTCTTTCTGTGTGATCTCTCTCTCTGTTCTCTCTGTCTTTGTGTTCTCTGTGTGTGTGTGTTCTCTGTGTGTGTTCTCTGTGTGTGTGTGTTCTCTCTGCGTGTATGTGTGTGTTCTCTCTCTGTTTGTGTTCTCTCTCTCTCTCTCTGTTCTCTCTCTCTCCCTCTCTGTGTTCTATCTCTGTGTGTGTTCTCTGTGTGTTTGTTCTGTGTGTGTGTTCTCTGTGTGATCTCTCTCTCTGATCTCTCTCTCTCTCTGTGTTTCTCTCTCTGTGTATTCTGTGTGTGTGTGTGTTCTTTGTCTCTCTCTATGTGTTCTCTCTGTGAGTGTGTGTTCTCCGTGTGTGTGTGTGTGTGATCTCTCTCTCTCTCTTTCTCTCTCTCTGTGTTCTCTCTCTCTCCCTCTCTGTGTTCTATCTCTGTGTGTGTTCTCTGTGTGTTTATTCTGTGTGTGTGTGTTCTCTTTGTGATCGCTCTCTCTCTGATCTCTCTCTCTCTGTGTTTCTCTCTCTGTGTATTCTGCGTGTGTGTGTTTGTTCTTTGTCTCTCTCTATGTGTTCTCTCTCTCTCTCTGTGTTCTCCGTGTGTGTGTGTGTGTGTGTGTGTGTGTGTGTGATCTCTCTAATTTGTGTTCTCTCTCTCTCTCTCTCTCTCTCTCTCTCTCTCTCTCTCTCTGTGTTCTCTGTGTGTGTTTGTGTGTGTGTGTGTTCTCTCTCACTCGGTGCGTTCTCTCTCTCTGTCTGTGTGTTATCTCTCTGTGTGTGCTCTCTCTCTCTCTCTGTGTTCTCTTGTGTGTGTGTCTTCTCTCTCTCTCTGTGTACTCTCTCTCTATCTAGGTGTTCTCTCGCTCTGTTTGTGTTCTCTCTGTCTGTGTTCTCTCTCTCTTTGTGTCCTCTCTCTCTCTATGTATGTGTCCTCTCTGTGTGAGTGTGTGTTCTCTGTGTGTGTGTGTGTGTTCTCTCTCTCTCGCTGTTCTGTGTGTGTGTGTTATCTGTATGTGTGTGTCCTCTCTGTCTCTCTGTGTTCTCTGTGTGTATGCTCTGTGTGTATTCTATTGGACAAGTTAACTGAATAATGGATCTAGGAGCTATTACTAATGAACTGTTCCAATAAAGGAAATTCCCATAACCTCAGCCCTTGGCAAAAAGAAATATTCAGACACAAATTGTCACAAATATTTCTCCAATCCAGGAATTGAAAACAGCATCAAGAGAAATTTCAGTGAGGTTAGCAGCCAGGAGACATTCACTGAAGCTTTCAACTCTGTGGAGACCCCAATCGTTTCTGATGTTACTGAGAAACCAAAACCCAGAGATCCTCATCTGTGAGAGCTGGCCACACCCATTCAGGCTGCATTAAAATAAACAAAAGGCATCCCTAACTGTTACTCAAGTGGTCTTAACGAGCCATCTTAGAAAGGAGCGTTCAATCTCTCTCTGAAAAGAAACCAGGACACAATAACCTCTTAAAGCAGGACCATCGTCACACAGTCAGTCCAATGAGCTGTCAAACAGGAACCAGGGTTTAACCAGTCAGGCCCTAGGCCCTGTCCAATCAGAAGAGGAAGAAGCCATTCAGTCCATTGAGTCACTTATACAGGAACAGTAGGAGGCCATTCCCACTTCAATGCACTTACACGGGGGCAGAATATGGTAATTGATGCTGATTCCGGATGAATGTCTTATGCCCGAAACGTCGATTCTCCTGCTCCTCGGATGCGACCTGACCTGCTATGCTTTTCCAGCAATCGACGCTCTACTCTGATCTCCAGCATCGGCAGTCCTCACAGTCTCCTAATTGATGCTCTAACATGATGAACAAGTGGAGCAGAGGCTGCACAGGCAGAATGCTCCATGTTGTTCCTCTTGGCTCCTTTGCTTATGATACACACGTGGACTTTAATGCAGTTTTCTAGTGGTGATCAGGGAAGCCATATGTCTTGTGTGAAGTCTCAAGAAGGCATCTTTCAACTCTGAGAAGACAGCCTGGTGTTTCCTATACAGGATGGAAACTGGTGGGAATGGCTGTTTCAGATGGAAGGGATTATGGCTGCTGTCAGGGAGTGTGAGCAACCTGACGTTCAGTTCGGGTTCACACGCCAATTACACAATAACGTGGGGGGAGTTCAATAAGGCATATAAGATATTAGGAAAGCCACATTAGACTAATGAATGGACTCTTTAAGTTCAAATAATGCTGATCTTGCTCATGCTAATCTTATCCAGTTCATGTCCTGTTCAGTGTATCCTGTATGCCTTACTTTGTCCAAGAGTAATCCACCCTATGATCTACCTGACCATCCTTCCTATGATCTGCCTCCACTGCTCATGAATAAAGTGTTTCCCAGTACTGAGGTACACGTGACAATAAACCAAACCAATCAATCCTGGGTAAAGTATGGAATTTCTCTCCCTATCAATGTCTCTTTTGGAAATAAGTGATGGCTGCCACTCCTCGTGTTTCAGCATCACAATTTCTTCGTCTCTCACAGCTCTACAGATTAAACACTCAGCTTATTCACTCCATCCGCATGTTACAATTACCCGTGTCTATGGTAAGGAGATCATTCCTTACAAAGGACATCAAATCTGTACAGAGTGCCCCAAATGCTCTCTCAGCAAGGCTCGACAACAGCAGGAAGGTAGCTTTACTTATGTACTCGAATCATCTTACAATGAAGGACAGCATACCATTGATTGCACCCATTACTTAGTCATAGAGTCATTTAGATATCCAGAATGGAAACAGACCCTTCAGCACAACCCTTCCATGCCGACCAGATATCCCAACACAATTTCGTTCCACCTGCCAGCACATGGCCCATACCCCCCAAACCCTTCCTATTCATATACCCATCCAAATGCCTCTTAAATGTTGCAATTGTACTAGCCTCCACCACATCCTCTGGCAGCACATTCCACCCTCTGTAGGAAAAGGTTGCCCGTTGGGTCTCTTTTATATCTGTCCCTTCTCACCCTAAAGCCTCCAGTTCTGGACTCCCTGACCCCAGGGAAAAGACTTTGTCTATTTATCCTATCCTATCCATGCCCCTCATAATTTTGTAAACCTCTGTAAGGTCACCCCTCAGCCTCCGACGCTCCAGGGAAAACAGCCCCAGCCTGTTCAGCCTCTCCCTGTAGCTCAGATCCTCCAACCCTGGCAACATCCTTGTAAATCTTTTCTGAAGCCTTTCATGTTTCACAACATCGTTCCATTAGGAAGGAGACCAGATATGCACGCAATATTCCAACAGTGGCCTAACCAATGTCCTGTACAGCCTCCCAACTACTGCACTCAATACCAATAAAGGAAAGCATACTAAATGCCTTCTTCACTATTCCATCTACCTGCGACTCCACTTCCAAGGAGCTATGAACCTGCACTCCAAGGTCACTCTGTTCAG
Organism: Chiloscyllium punctatum; assembly: GCF_047496795.1. Taxonomy (NCBI): domain Eukaryota; kingdom Metazoa; phylum Chordata; class Chondrichthyes; order Orectolobiformes; family Hemiscylliidae; genus Chiloscyllium; species Chiloscyllium punctatum. The sequence goes on along the minus strand of NC_092757.1, from coordinate 21,613,701 downwards.
CAACACTCCCTATTGATTTAGACCGCTCGGTATAGAGTTGTGAGTGGAAGATCATGCTTCCCAAATTTGTTAGGTTTCTTTGATGAAGTGACCAAGAAGGTTGATGAGGGCAGAGCGGTAAACGTAGTGTCTATGGATATCAGTAAGGCCTTTGATAAGGTACCACAGGGCAGGCTGCACTGGAAGGTTACATCGCGTGGAATGCTGGGGAAACTGGTCAGTTGGATACACAGTTGGCTTGATGGTAGGAAGCAGAGGGTGTTGTGGAAGGATGCTTGTAAGACTGGAGGCTGGTTCCATAGCTGTTTGTTATCTATGATTTGGTTGAAAATGTACAAGGCACGATTAGTAAGTTTACAGATGACATTAAAATAAGTGGTAGCGTGATCAATGAGGAAGGTTAACAGAAATTGCAGCAGGACCTTAATCAGGCGGGGAAGTGGGCCGAGAAATGGCAAATGGATTTAATAAAGATATGTGATGTCTTGCATTTTGGAAACTCAAATCTAGGTAGGAGTTTCATGGTGAATGGGAGCGCCCTACGGGGTGTAATGGGCAGAGAGACCTTGGCGTTCAGGTGCACTGTTCCCTAAGAGTGGATTCACAGGCAGACAGGGCAGTGCAAAAGGCATTTGGCACACTGGCCTTCATCAGGCAGGACATTGAGTATAAAAGTTGGGGATTTTTGTTGCAGTTACACAGGACTTTGGTAAGGCCACACTTGGAGTATTGTATTCAGTTTTGTCACGTTTGTTATAGGGAGGATGTTATTAAATTAGAAAGAGTGCAGTGGAAATTTACAAGGACGTTGCCAGGACTCAATGGTCTGAGATATAGGGAGAGGTTGGACCTTTACTTTCTTGTAGGAAACTGAGGGGGGACCTTATAGAGCTGTAAAAGATCATGAGGGGTATAGATAGGGTGAATGCTCTCAGTCTTTTTCCACGGTATAGAGAATCAAGGGCTAGAGGGGACCAGTTTAAGGTTAAAGGGGAAGGAATAAAAGGGAACCTAAGGGCCATTTCTTTACACAGAGGCTGGTACGTGGATAAGCTGCCAGCAGATGTGGTTGAGGGGGTACATTAACAACATTTCAAAAACATTTGAATAAATATGTGGATCGGAAAGGACTGGAAGGATATGGGCCAATTGGAGGAAATGGCGTTAGCGTGGATGGACATTTACATGGTGGAGTCGAACTACTCTGATAATTAAATTCACACACCCAGAAAAGATCGCCTCACCTCGTAATATGTTAAAATATGAGTGATACAGATCTCCTACCTTCCACTATTAGGAAAAATTAACAAGATTATTTCTTAACTTTAATAGTGAAAACTAAACATCAACTATTCCCAAATACAAGCACCTCTTTCCTTAACTACTTACTATCTGACTCCAACTCTATAAAATTATGCTGTTCCAACAACCCACATATTAAACATTAGAAACTCAAGAGCACACAGTCTCTATCTTCCCCGTGGTGTTCACTCTTCCGCTGCTGATGTCCTTGGGTCTTTTTTTTACTGCAAGTAGGTTTCACATAAACATGCATCTTTGACAGAGAGTGTTTGAGAAGGCCAGTTAACACTCCTGCTCTACAGCAGTTACTCTGCTGTGGGATGGCAGTGGTTCTCCATCTAGTATTCAAAATGCTGGGTTCATATACTTGCAATGTTACAATAAATCTCAGAATTTCCAGTTGTCCAGACACAATTATCGATTTCCGTTTGCTTCTGGTATGCTAAACGTTATTTAAACTATTTGGTTGTATTTGAATTGTTGTCAAAACAGCAACCAATACTCGGGTATCCATTTCCCAGCTCATGGTGACACGTGGAACAGTGTGACCTTTCGCTGGCATCTGTGGCTGTACTTTTTTGATTAGATTAGATTACTTACAGTGTGGAAACAGGCCCTTCGGCCCAACAAGTCCACACCGCCCCGCCGAAGCGTAACCCACCCATACCCCTACATCTACATTTACCCCTTACCTAACACTATGGGCAATTTAGCATGGCCAATTCACCTGGCCTGCACATCTTTGGACTGTGGGAGGAAACCGGAGCACCCGGAGGAAACCCACGCAGACACGGGGAGAACGTGCAAACTCCACACAGTCAGTCGCCTGAGGCGGGAATTGAACCCGGGTCTCAGGCGCTGTGAGGCAGCAGTGCTAACCACTGTGCCACCGTGCCGCCCGTTCTGTCTTAAAGTGACCAGACATGCTTTCGGCTTCATAACACCTCCCTCCTCAAGAAATAAAATGAACCTTCAGATTGAAAATATGGCTTCATTTCTTTTCCTTTAACTCTTAATCCCATTATTAAAAGGACAAAAGTATTAACCACAATTATACCATTCATGTTAATTCTGCAAACATATATAACACTGGAATAAGTCAAATTTTATCTACACATTTTCCTTTAAAACCATGATAACACATCTGCTATCACATTTATACGACCAACAGAATGTACATGTTGTAAGTTTAAACTCTGTAACATAAGACCCCAATGAAATAGACTCATATTCATGTCTTTAAATATTGCAAAAAATGCAAGAGTTTTTTCGTTGTTGTCCACATCCGTCTCCGACAATTTGTTTGTCATATAAACATTAAAATATTGTCAGGGCAGTACGAAACTTAAACTAGTATGAAACTCAAACTTTCTTGTTCAATACTGGAGACTTTGCATTTTTTCTGGTGGATATTGAGTTTTTTTTAAGAAGCAGCTAATTGGCCATTTAATTCCATCATCATCTTTCTGTATCATTACATTTCCGACCCCTATATACCTCGCATCAAACATAATTTTCAAAGGGTTTCAAAATATTTGATGCAGTTAAAACTGGTGCGGTGACTAATCCTGCTTGAAATTTCTCAAATGCCTTTCTTCATTGTTCTCTCCACCACAATTCTGTGTTCTCATTAGTAAATCCATCAGGGGTACTTATACGCTGCTGTGGTTTGGAAGAAAGTTCCGATAGAGTCCACCCAGTTCCAAAAATCGAACCACCTCTTTCCTCGAGGATAGTTTTGGAAATTCCTTGTGTTCCATGGGGTCTACCTTCCATGGCCAATGTAATGTCCCAGCAACGGCCCCTCTGTCTTCATGAATTCTGTTTGCTTACATTTATTACCAAGTTTGCTTCTTGTAATCGTCCAACATGCTCTACCAAGAGTAACATTGAGCTTTCAATCACTTGCTAAAGATCACTACATCACACAGACAAACTGCACAATTTGTTCATCTGTCCATAACCTGTTCCTCCGTCTTAAATGTGGCTGAAGCATTATTCATTCACATGACATACTCTAATTCTTTTTGTCATATCCGCTATCTTTACCAGATATTTTAACTGACTCAACATTTGTTTTAATCTGAAAGGGGCCACTAAAACTGGCTTTGAAGGGATTTCCTCCCACTGGTGGCAATACTCATACGTCATCCCCACGGGAAATCGTTAAAGTTTCAGAGTTTGCATCTGCCACCTGCTTCATTCTATAATGTGCCCTCTTCAGGTGCTGTTTAGCTAACTCACCTACTCCATCTAATTTATCCCTCACCTCAGATACATAATCCAAGTGTGAGATTTCCAACTTCGGTCCTGTCAATTTGTATTTAATTAATTTCAAAGGACCTCTCACTTCATGTACGAATATTAACTCAAAAGAAGTAAAGTAAGCAGATTTATTTGGGGCATCTCTAATGGCAAACAATATAATGAGACGCCTTTATTCCAATAATTCGTGTAATTCTGACAGTACACTGTTAATATAGTCTTCAGTGTCTAATGCCAACATTCCAAGGTTCATTGTAATTTGGTATGGGACGCACTTGATTTAAACTGCTGTATGCTGAATCTATGCATGACTTCTTTAACCAGTTGGCTAGTAAAATGAGACCCTTGGTCTCACTGAATCACACTGCGCAGCCCAAAGTGAGTAAAGAAAGCTTCCAACTCCTCAACCTCCCCTTTTGCCTGAACACTCCATAATGGAATCGTCCCTGGAAATCTGGTAGACAAATCCATTATGGTCAGCAGATATAGGTTTCCAGTTTTATATTAGAAAGGGGAGCTACACAAATAATCATAGCCCACGTGAAGGGTTCTTCGAACACAGGAATTGGCAACAAAGGTGCTGGTTTTAATAGTGCCTGTGGCGTACCTACAATTTGGCATGAATGACATGCACAACAAAAATTAACCACGTCCGCGTGCATTCCAGGCCACTATAAATGCTTCTGTCCCTTAGCCTGAGTCTGTACACCTCGGTGACCGCCTGCAGTTAGTTCATGTGCTACACGTAACACAATCTGGTGCACCTCAGTCCATTTACCTTCTGCACTAATCTGTAGTGATCTCCATTTAAATTTTAGGATTCTATCTTTAATGACGTTCGACAATATATTCTAATTCCTTGTGTGTGTGTGTGTGTGTGTGTGTGTGTACAATATACACAAATTTCCTGCATCGTTACATCAGAGTGTGAGTTCACTGAACCTCAACTCCTTTGTTTTTTTTCTTTCGTGTTTCCTTCCTACTGTAACTTATGACAGTGGGATCTTATTACTACACAGTGTGGAAAAATCCCTGGGTATTTTTATTTTAACTCTCCAGTTCCCTTGTCTTCCTTTGACTTCTCCATCACAAGGAGTACCTCTCCCACCTTGGATCCTGCTAAATCATTCTCAACAACATACTGTATTCCTGCAACGGACACCCTGTCACTCACTCACCCTGTTACTTCCCCAATCTAGATGTGGCACTCCAACCTGATGTTACACAAGGGAATGCTTAGTTTCTGTCCACATTCCACAAATTATCACACTCTTGAGTAACATGTCAGAAAAAGTGAAAATACTTCCATCTCTTACAATTAGAGGTCGAGGGAAAGTGAGGACTGCAGATGCTGGAGATCTGAGTTGGTAAGTGTGGGGCTGGAAAAGCACAGCAGATTGGCAGCATCTGAGGGGCAGGAGAGTTGAAGTTTCAGGCATAAATACTTCATTAGGAAAGTGGGGTTAAGTGAGAGGGAATTGGGTTGAGAATTAAATAGGAGAGTGGAGGTGGAGCTGGATGGAAAGGAACTAGAAAGGTGATAGGTAGATGCAGGTGGGGGGTGATGGTGATAGGTCAGAGATGAGGGTGAATTGGATAGGTGGTGGGACAGCTGGAACCCTCAAACTACACAGCATCAACATCAACTTCACCAATTTCCACATCTCCCCTCGCCAACCTCATCCCAGATCCAACCATTCAAATTAGCACCACCCTGTTGAACTGTCTTAATTGTCCATCTTCCTTCCCACCTACCCACTCCACCCTCCCATCCGACATATCACTATCACTCACACCTATACCTTCTTATCGCGTTCCCAGTGACACACTCACCAGCCCAGTTCCTACCCTCCTATATATCTTTCAGCCCCCTTGTCCCCCCACCACATTCCTGACGATGGGTTTCTGCCTGATATTCGATTGTCCTGCTGTTCAGATGCTGCCTGATCCGTTGTGTTTTCCTGGCGCCTCACTTCTCAACTATTAGAGACTGAGCAGATCCTGTATCTCACAAATTTATAACTTCAAGTCCTCCTTTCCCCACCACGTTGTTCTCATTGTAAAGTTTATCCACAGAGGCGAATTCTTTATGGAGATCAGGCACTGATTCCATACCTAACCACAGTCTCGGCTGTGCACTCTCCTGCAGCTCCTCAGCTCCACTTGGAGTCTCGTTTTCCAGCTTCACAAATGCCACTGGCTTAACTTCTTTTACATCATCTTTTCCCAAAGTGTCTTCCTCAATGCCCCGCATGGTGTGCCCCAGCTTACTGCAGTGGAAACACCATTTCCCAGTGCCCTTCTGAACCATCGGCACTCTAATATTTTGAGTTCCACTCCCTTATAGTGAGAACACCTGAGGCCTTTCGCCCCCTTTATACCCCTTGGTTTTTTTTTCACCTGTGGTAAACTATTGTCAGTCTGCTCTACTGTTCACTTTGTAGTGTAGGATCTCACCTTCTCTCAATTTCTATCGCTCACAAGATGAAAATCTTCCCAGAAGCTAAATTTCATCTCATGCACCAATGCATATTTACCTGCCATTTCTGCAGTGCTTCTCATTTCTTGAACTTTCTGTTCATTCACATAAATTATTACCATCTCTGGAAGTGAGTCTTTAAACTCCTCCAGCAGATTAATCTCCCTTCGGGCCTCACAGCTCTTGTCCATTTTTAAGGCCTGCACCCATTTCTCAAAATATCTGTGGTTACTTCTTTCAAACTCAACATCAGCCTGATCTGGTTCCGTCTCTATATTTCTGAACAGCTGACCATATGCTTCTACACTCAAAATAGCCTTTTTGATTTCTGCATAATCTCTTGCTCCCTCATATTACACCACTGCACATATCTTTCAAGCTATGCCCACCAACTTAGTCTGAACTACAATTACCCACAAGTTCACTGGACACGCCATCTGCCACGCCAATTTTGCAAATATAATAGAAAAGATTTTGACATTTTCCTCACCGAAATATGGCAATATATTAACATAGTTGTATATATCCCTGCGTTCTCCCTTCATCTTCATCCTGCTTATTTAACTTTTTTACCTAATTCCAAACTTCTGAATTTCAAACTCTCCCTCTCCTTTCCTCTCTTTCTCTTTCTCTTTTTTCTCTCTCTCTTTCTGTCGTTCTTTATCTGCTAATACCTGTTGCCACATGTGCAATTTAAGTTTTTCTAACTCGCCTGCAGTTGCCTCTTCCTCTGATACACCAAAGTGCTTGACCATCTCCATTACAATTTCAGTTTTCCTTTTGTCACTGGTGAAACCCATTTCTAATCTACTTGTTAATTCTAAAAATCTGCCCTTCTTTTGTCTTTCTACGCCTCCTTGGCAAATTTAGGAATCATCTTCAAACCTCAGAACCTCTTTAGGAATGTTAAAAGCCATTTCTTTTAATTTAACCAACCACAAGGAAACAAAATTAAATGCATTTCTCACCTGTCTTATTTGAAGGCCTAGGTCACTAACTGCCAAGTGATGGAATGTGTTCGGTCCTTTTGTACCCCAAATCTGTCCAAATCCCATACAACAATGATGTCAATGTCGAACCCCTCTGTTAATTAAAACCACACAACCAGAAAAGCTCACCTCGCCTCACACTCTGTTAAAACATTAGTGACAAAGTAGTCTCAAATTCCACTATTAAAAGAAAAATAACAATTTATAAGTATGTAGGTTAAGTCGATGAGCTGGAAGGTTTGTTTTCAGATCAGTAAGAGTCTCCAGTGATACACTGGTGGTATGTCCCACCTCTCCAGTTATAGGTTTTGGTTTCTTAAGTTGGGTGATGTCATTTCCAGATCTTGTTATCGAGGGAAGGTAGATAGGTTATAAAATGATGTGTTTATTAATGTACTTCTGGTTTGAAGGCCATGCCTCTCAGAAATTTCGTGCGTGTCTTTGTTTTGCGTTTCCGAGGATGTGTGTATAGTCCCAGTCAAAGTGGTGTCCTTCATTGTGTGTATGTACGGAAACTAGTGATAGTGGGTCATCACTTTTGGCGGCCAGTTGGTGTTCATGTATCCAGGTAACACGACAACAGGACAGATTGAAATGGAGGAAAAATGATTTTACGTACACTGTTTAATCAGAGTGTGTTCAGGTAAGGAAGTTTGCTCATATGTGTACAACACATTCTGAATGAACAACGGAGACACAGTTAATGAAAAATAGTGCACATGATGTATTGCATTTATAAAGCATTAACACATTGTTTGGTCCTCATCTGAAGTGATATGTTCCCGTTCTCTCAACGTTCACCCTTTTCTGGGATTCCCTACTCTTTTCTCTCATTCTTTTCAGAATGTGCATTATCATTCTTGGTTATTTCACATTCAATGAAATGCGTCAGAATATAGGTGCAACAAAATGTTGATGCAGTTTCATCGTGTATTGGTGATGCTGTAACTGGAGTATTGTGTACAGGGTTGGTGAGACTGTACCTGGACTATTGTGTGCAGGGTTCGTGAGACTGTACCTGGAGTATTTTGTACAGTTTTGGTGACCTAATCTGAGAAAGAATATACTGACCACAGAGGAAGTGCAATGGACATTCTCCAGATTCATCCCTCAGATGGCGAGATTGTCTGATTTCAGTTAATCCCCTTTCTACCAGGAATTAAATATATTGGCCTACCGGGTTCTTTCCAAAGCGAGCGTCTGTCACATTATTGGAGAGAAAAATTATAGCATCAGACTCACAATTTGAAAATATTACTCTGTTGTACATGTACTGTACAAAGGTCCACAGCACACAGGATTTGCCAAAACATTGAGGGATATACATTTACTTCTGTCGATAATCTAATTTTCTCATTTTTCTTATCTCCACATCTATATTCTGTCTCTCGTTCTCTCTTTTTATCTAGTTAAGAAATCACCCAATTATTCTTCGTGTCCCATCTCTTAAAACCCCTTCTTTCGGTTTATATCTATTGCTCTCTTATCGATGTAATGTGATTACAAGTGAGTAACGTAAGTACAAAGACATGTGGGAGGAGTTGGCCAGAGTTAATTGGAAGGGGAGCCGAACAGTGAAGACCATGGAGCAGCAATGGCAGGAGTTTCTGGAGATAATTCGGAGGATATCAGAAATTCATCTCAAAGGAGATGCAACATAGTCATGGGAGTACAAGGCAGCCATGAGTGATAAGGCATCAAACTAAAAGAGGAAACATACAATGTGGTGAAGATGATTGGGAATCCAGAGAATTCATTGGCTCTGAAACTGCATCCGGCTGGAATCACTGACACTATAGAGCTCTTAGTCATGGTCAGGGAGAGAAACAGAGGGAAACAAATTCAATTTAAACACAGAAGATGGCATTACGGAAGGAAAACTGCAGATGAATTAAATAATTGATTAAAATCAGTTAAATGCTTTTGAGGAATGTGTCAGATTGAAAGCATGACCCAGGGAGAGTGACGATTTGAAAATGAAAGTATTAGCACAACAGAAACCAGAGAAGGTCACTGAGTACAGGGCTGATGGGTGAATGGGTCTCGATGTGAACTAAGGGACAAACAGCAGAATTGCATTGCAGATATTGCAGCTCAAAACTGCGTATTTATGTAGTGCTGTAGACCACAGCAGCAGAAGAAGCAGACCTGCATTCAACCACAACCTGTAACATTTTGCTCGGGATAATCTCCTCAGTCAGCCATTACCATCAACACGATCTACGGTTCAGTGACGAGTGTGGGTGAACGTGTTAGGGTCAGAACCATGTGAAGCTCAACCTCGTGCTAACCCATTAAAACTACAGTACTTTACCAACAGATCTGATTGAAGCTCTGCAGTCCTTTCACATTCAGTTATAAATGGTGAAGGATGATGAAATAAATGACAGAGGAAAGGGGTCCACAAATATCCCCATCCGAAATAATGGAACAGCTCTGCACATCAGTGTAAAAGACAAGGATGTAGTACCTACACCATTCTCAGCCAGAAATATTGATTCAATGATCCATCTCACCCTCGCCATGATGCCGACAGCATCACAGATGCCAGCCTTCAACCAAATTGATTCACTGCACTTGACATGAAGATACAGCTGAACACAGTAGATACGACAAAGGCAATGGGCCCTGACCCCATTCCTGCAATAGGACTGAAAACTTGTGCTGCACAACAAGCCGTGTCCCTGGGGAAGCTGTCTCATTCCAGCTCCAACTCTGATATCTCCCTGGCAATGCTGAAAATTACTCAGCTATGTCCATTCCGCGAAGAGGAGTATAATTACAAACTGACCAATTATCTCCCCCTCAGTCCCACCACGACAATCAAATTGGTGGGAGTTCTTTTTGACAGGGCTGTCAAGCAGCACAGAAATAACCTGCACAGGGTGGTTTCAGATATTTCCCCATGTGGCGGTGGTGCTGCTATAGAAATGTCATTGGATTACTAATTCAGACCAGGCTAATGCTCTGGCAGCTACTGGAAGTTAAAAAAACAATTAATAAAATATCGAGACTTAAAATCAGGTACCAGTAATAGTTACCCTGAAGCCAATGTCGATTGTAAACAGCAGTTTGCTTCTCCAATGTACTTTCAGGAAGTGAATCTCCCGTGGTATCCTGGTCAGGTGTAAAGGTGACTCCAGACGCACAGACATGTGATAAATGGTCTCTGAATTGGCTCCAAAATCATCATCCCTGCTTCTAATCTCTCTCGCCCTGTCAGAGTTTTGCATTTTTACTGAGATCTCCACTCATTTTCCTGAAGCCCATGGAATAAATGCCCAGTTGTCCCAAACTCTGCTCCCACAACAAACCTGTCATCCCAGAGATCAGTCTGGTCATCCTTTGCTGCTCATCCTCAATGTCAGGTTTGTCCTTTATTAGGTAAGGAGACAAAAACTGCTCACAATACAGCACAATGTTCGAGTTGGGATCTCACCAAGGCCATGAACAGCTGCAGTAAACACCCTTACATCTGGACTCAAATCCCCCTGAAATTAAGGTCAACACACCATTTACCTTCCTAACTGCTTTGTGTTCCTGGAAAAATTACTTTCGGTGACTAGTGTACAGGGCGATCCATTCATTTTTAATGTTACAGCTACCCAACTGGTGGGTCTATGTACACTGGTAAATGTCCCAATGCCATTCCCAGTATTTTCTTCTGGCTTCAGAACTCACTGCCCTATATGGATGGCGGAGGTCGGTGATGAATGAAACAAAAGAAGCATATTTCCCTTTTTAGAGTAACATTTTCCAACTTTTTCAAATGGTAGGCTACCGTTCTCTTTTTCCCATCAAAGGGTACAATCTCACAGCTTTTTTACATTCTCCTCACCCACTCAGAATCCGACATCGATTAGTTCCATCAACAGGCTTGGGAATACAGCTTTTGATTCCCTCTAACAAACGTTGGTGTGTATTTGAAATAGCGAGGGCCCAAGCACTGCATCATGCTATACCCCCCGGTCCTCTGCTCTAAACAAACATCGATTTATTCCTACTTACTATTTCCTGTTCGCTCTCCCATTGTAAATCCATGTCCTTCTGTTAGCACCAGTCCCATACGATTCAAATTTGCATAGTAGGCTCGGGGATTTATCAAAAATCTTTCTGAAAATCCGATCGTATTGCATTGATTGCTTCTCCATAGTTTTGTTGAAAGTGAGTTTTTCAAATATGATTGCCATTTGATAAATCTCTGTTGCCTTTTTCTCAGCCCACTGCTTTCAGTTAAAGTACTTTCTCCATAACGTTTATTTTTTAAATTTTATTTTATTCCCTTTTTCTCTCTCATCAGATTAAACTTTCCAAGTATTGCTGGGAAGATTATTTTTATCTTTTGTTTTCTTCTGTGAGGACATAACTGAAATATTTGCTGCATAGTTCTGCCATTTCCCTCTTCTCAATTCTCCATTTTGTGGTTTCAGACTGTAAAGAAGCTGCACGTTATTTTCCTTTAATTATGCCATTGATGTACTTTTTGAAGCTATTGTAAGTTTACTCTTCTTACCCTTGTGCATATAGAGTGTTCTGAAACACATCAATTCCTGTCTTCAGCTTCTCAATGATTGACATTGCACAACCAAACACTCAAAGAAGCATAGACTCTGCACTGTCAGAAATACAGCACGGTCTACATTGGTCCCACTTTTCTACACGAGCCCCATAGCTGGGAATATTATGACACTACAAGAGGTCGTCAAGTACTTTGTAACAGCTGTGGGGCTACCCGTGATAACTCCCTCTCCAGTAGTGCATTCCAGACCCCAAAACCCTCTAGTTAAAAAACGATCCTCAAGTGCTTTCTAAATCTCAAAGCCTTCACTTTAATAGTGTGCTCCCCCTTGTTCTTCTCCCTCTGACTTAAAGGAGCAGCTGCTGTCTATCCACCCTGTCCAATTCCCTCGCAATCTTATCCTGCTGAGTCACGTCCCCCTCAGCCTTCTCTGCTCCAAACTAAACAACCCGAGCTTGTCCTGCCTCTCTGCATAGCTAATATGCTCCATCCCAGAGAACATCGTGGTGAATCTCTTCTGCAACCCCTTCCAGAGCAATGGCATATTTCCTGCAAAGTGGTTCCCAGAACTACACAAAGTATTCCATCTCGGCCTCACCAAAGGTCCGCATAGCTCTTATAATCTGTGCCTCAATAAATAAAGGCTATGCTTATGCTCCCCTTTGCTTTCTCAAATTGTGTATTAACCTGTCTGGTTACATTCAGGGATGTGTGGAGAAGTTCCCTCTGAGTTCCCTCGAGTGCTGCCATTCACTGAATACTCCCCTGTCTGCTTCCTTCTTCCAAAGTGCGTCACCTCTAATTTATCAGGGTTACATTCCATCTGCTATTGATCTGTCCATCTGACCATTCTATCTGTATCTTCCTGTAACATCAGACCTTCATCCTCACTGCCAAACACCCGGTCAATCGTTGTATCAAACACAAACTTAGTTATCACATTCTCCCCACCCCTCGTCCATATTCACAGATGGACCATTTATGAATATCACAAATGATAAGGTTACAGCTCACACAACACCAGGTTATTGTCCAACAGGTTTATTCGTAGGCACCAGCTTTGGAAGTGCTGCTCCTTCATCAGGTTGTTGTGCGCTTTGAAAGCTCATGCCTTCGAATAAACCTGATTGTTGTGCGATTTTTAACTTTGTCCACCCCAGTCCAACACTGGCACCTCCGAATCACAAATAATAATGGCCCCTCGTACACCATTGGACACCGTTCTCTGACTCCTACCACTAGAGTCGATTTAGATGCAACTTGGCAAGTCACTAATGACTCCAACCTATTCCCTGGTTATTCTGGTCCACTTGACACACTTGTTGAATACCTGGGGCTTCTCGCTAATCTTGCCTGCCATCAAATTTCCAAGCCCCTGTATTAGTCAGTCTTCTCTGATGAAGATTTTCTTTATTGTAGTTTTAAATGGTCTGTCCCTTATACTGTCATTATTTACCCCAAATGTAGAGTAAACAGCCAGAGAAACATCCCGTTTATTTCCACCTTGTGATATGTTTCGTGTATTTTCTCAATTTCACTGCAATCACCTCTCATTCATTGAACTCCAGAGAACACAGTCTGAGTATTTACATCAGACAATCTCGCCATCTGAGGGATGAATCTGGAGAATGTCCATTGCACTTCCTCTGTGGTCAGTATATTCTTTCTCAGATTAGGTCACCAAAACTGTACAAAATACTCCAGGTACAGTCTCACGAACCCTGCACATAAGGCACATAAGGCATCTCCAAATAAGGCACCAGCACGACCACTCTCACTCTTGAATTCAGCAACTTCCCTCTCCCACTTTTTCTGTCACAGACGCAAGAGCCCCGCACACTAATAACACGGCATGGTTACAACATTGTGGTCAGACGCCCTCCAGACACTTCACCCTTCACCCCCTCCAGCACTAACAGCAGGTACACCCACTCCCATCCTCATTCCTTCCCTCCCTTTCTCCCATTCCAGGAGAAACAGCATGGAATAGGGCAGAAAGGGCCAGGCCGGGAAGTGGAGTGCCTGATAACCATTCCCTCAGCCCCCAATCCCGATCTATGGGGAGAATCCTGGAAAGAGCCAGTAAGGACCAGAAGGCCTTGTGTGGAGATTCTGAAACATCACGTCCCACCAACCGAGTAAGGAACAATATTGAGTAAAGAGCAAAGACACAGACACTGGTGTCATTAAGGTCCAAATAAATACGTTTTTGATTTATAAGGAGATCAAGGATTCTCGGGAGAAGGTCAGACAATGATGTTGAGGAACATATAAGAAATGAATGAATGGGACGTCAGACTTGATGGGCCGTCTAGCCTAATTCTGTTCCTTTCTTTAATGCTTGTGTGGTGTTATGCTATCAGGTATTCTCTTCCTGAGACAGCAGCAGAGGCTGGGTTTGATACACATTTGATTGGAAAGAGTCAGTGGTAATGTGGTACAGAGTTGGAGGGCGTGAATGACTTATGTCTATTTCTCGTTATTTTATCCTTATATCCGAAAAGGCACGGTCATTTGATGTGAGGTTAACACAGTTTTAAAATTATGCGTCCCATAATGAAATAAGGACGTTCCTTTCCCTTTAGTGTTGTGCTACCTATGGTGTCCTCATCCTCAGGAAGCAGTGAGTACCCGGTTAGTGAAGATATTCAAGACTGTTCTTTGCTGGACAGGAGAGTCAATGTTTATTGGGAACAGAAAGGAGTCGGATGGTCAGACACAGTCGGATCAGCTATAAGCATTCTGAATGGTGCAGCCAAATGTTTAACTGCCGCCCCTATCCAATGTGTTGTTCCTTCAATCCAGCCCTCGACGCTATTACAGAGATATACTGTTGCCCCTCCCCAAAGTATTGTTTCCTCAATCCACCCCTTGAGTCTGTTACAGGGTAGGGGACCAACCCATTCAGCCACACAGGATCGTTACAATGAGATGGGTGGAGACCATTCTTCCTCTCCAAGGAGTTCCACAGGAATATAGAATGAAGTAATTCAGCTCGTTGAGTACATTACACTGCCCAGGAGGAGGCCATTCAACCCGGCTGAACTGCTGCAGAGGAACAGGGATGCTGTCATAACAGAAAATAGACAGCAGAGATAAATGCATATTTTTACAAAACTGTAACTAGTTTTGCCTCAGGAATCACTGTAGGGTCATCAATGATCAATAATCTAGATCAAATATCTGGATGAAGGGACTGAATGGATCAAAGCTGAATTACCTTGTACACCAAGATGATCATTCAATATATATTCAAATGGAGGTAGTGAATCTGCATTGTGATAAAGACAGGGAAATTTAGTGAGCAATCCTTCAGCAGAAATAATATAATGTGCGTAGGTAGGAAGGATAGAACAGCAGGAAACAATTTAAACGGAGATAGATGCAGAACTCTGTGATGCAGATGTTTTTTTTTCATATTCCCGGTACATGAATCATGTGAAGTCTGTCTGCAGATGTAGCAAGTGATTTGGAAGGTAAGTGGAATGATGCTGTCTGTGGCAACGGATATTGGTTTTAATCAGTATTGTTTTACTGCATCTGTACATGGCATTGCTGAGACCACATCAGATACACTGGGTGAAGTTTTGATCCTCTAAACTAAAAAACGATGTAATTCCTTTTGAAGGTGTTCAAAGATACTTCCCTTTACTCCTTCCTGAAATGAAGGCCTTTTGTTATCAGGGATTATCGGCTAAGGTCTTAGATGAGTAATCTTATTGAACCACGCTTTTCAGAAAAGTGTTTCAGCTGGATACATATTTTCTCTTGTTATGGAGACTAAAGTTAGAGAATATCTTTTAGGAATGTGATGTGTTTATATAAACACAAATATTATGAAGATATCAACCCATTTATAAAAATTACGCAGACACATATAAACATGTCATGAAATTATAAAGCAGGTACTTTTTTTTGCTAATGAAAGGCATTGTGCACAACAACAGCAATAATGCACCGACATGCAGCATACAGTCTATTATCATCCATTCCAGAGAATGTTCATGGTGATTACACATGGCCCAGTTTGGTGTTCAGTTGACATTACAGTATTTTTCCACACAGAGAAGGAGAAAAATACTAAATGCCTCTAAAGCAGCAGCCAATTGGTCTCTCTATCTTATTTTGATGTGCCTGAAAACAAGGTGTAAGAACAGAAACTCCCTGAGTCATCTTTACCACTCCTGGAAGATTCCTGGTGACAATTCATAGGAATCTCTCCACAGCCCGAAGCAAAGGTAATTCAGCCAAATCCAACTGTTCCAGGAAAAATTCGTATTCCCAGACATTTGTGTGAGCAGAATAACTCAAAAGGCAGAAAAGCATTTGGGACAGTCAATCATTTTACAATTCGTTCAGAGTTCAAATTACTGCATCCCACATTTTTGTAGAAAATTACCCAGTCTGATACCTATTTCATTGGCCACAGCACTCAACTGGTTACATTTACAATTTGCTTTCACCAGGAGAGGTGTGGGAAAATATATCAGTGACCCTCGAACATTGGTCAGTACACGATCAAGAGATTGTCAAAGGGCTGTTAAAGTTTGTGATGACTGGATATTTCCACTTAATCAAAACTGTGTACGTTAAACACTTGACAGATAAATCATAGTAGGAAAATGGTGCACAGACAGAAAAGTGCTGCTGAGACCATAAACAGACCATAGTGCGTGGTGGAGCAGTGACACAGTGTCTGATGACCCAGTCTTGCTCCATAGTCCCATGTTACCATGTTGCATTCAGCCCGTCACAGGTCCTGCACAGGAGTAGATGGAGACTACTTGCTCCAAATGCCTGGTCCACAGTAACACAGGATCTCATTCAATCCTTCCAGACTGTCACACACGGTTTGGTGTGGGTTGGAAAATGTTATTTGGAAATCCACTCTGTGTTTGAATGACGCCTCTGGTCTCTTTACAGAGTGCCTCCTCTCTGCAACTTGTGCTTCATGCAACTTGTGCTTCATTGGATGGTCATGGTCGAGACCAAGATTCATTATGAAAAAAGCCCCCTAACCTCACCAAAAGATGACTCAAAATTGCTTTGCTCTCTCTGATTGCAATATTCAATAACAGAAAGTCTAGGTACATTACAAACATGAACTTTGTAATTACAGAAAATATGAACATTAGGAACATGAGCAGGTAATTCGGACGGTCAAGCCATTGTATATGATCATGGCTGATCTACTGTTAGCATTAACTCTTCTTTAATACCCAATCCTTCACACCCGCTAGCTCTCTGACAGGTCAAATATACATCTACCTCCTCTTTAAATACTTTCAGTGATTAAGTTCCATTAACTGTCTAGCCCAGATAATTTCTGACATTGATTCCCCTCTGTGAGAGGAAAAGACTCCCCACATATACAGCATCACCTATTGATATGAACAAGAGGTGAACACAGGGGCTCAGGACAGAATGAATGCCCTTGATCTCAAGGCAGTATTTGATTGAGGGTGTCATTGGGGCCATCTACTTATTTGACCTTAACGGGAATCAGGTGTAACCTCCTCACTGGTTGGGGTCTTTCAGAAAACAAAGGAATATAATTGTGGGCAGTGGCTGACAATCCTCTCCGTCCCAGGACATCTGTTCAGGGGATCCTCAGGTTAACTTTCTCAGCACAAACATCTTCAACTCCTTCGTCAATGTCTACGTGCCCACACGTCTGGCACCAAGCCCACATCCATCATAAGATCAGAAGCGGGGTGATCACTGAAGATCACACAATGCTCAGAACATTTTGTCCCCCCACAGCTCATGAACCATTCTCTGTGTCCATGTGCAGCAAGACCTGAATAGCAGTCAGGTTTGTACTGTAAAAGTGTCGGTAACATTCATGTAACAGCAAGGCCAGACACTGCACATTTCCACAGTTAAAAGAGGAGCTCATACAGCACCTCATGCTGCTTACATGGATATGTGAAAGCCATTCAGCCCATCGAAACGACTGAACAAGAAGAAGTACAACCCATTCATACGTGCTGCCTGTTCTACAGGAAGCGGAGCGCTCTGGTCAGTACATTGAGCTGTTAAACAAGAACAGGCAGAGCCGAATCAGACACTTGCTACTGTTCCATGGGAGCAGAAGGAGGCCATTCAGCCCCTCGAGACACTTATACGGGAACAGGAGGGTGTCATTGATGCTACAACCTGAAAAAACAATGGAGCAGAGAATGCACTCATAGACGGCTCACGATGTTCCTCGTGGCTCCATTGCCTGTGGGACACCTGATACTTTAACATGTTTTGCCAGCAGTCAGAAAGGTAGCCACATGTTGTGTACTGAATCTCAAACAGGCACCTTCCATCTCTGAAGTCAGATCCCTGTTCTCCATGGAGGTCAGAATCTGATGGGAATTGGTGACTGTTTTAACATGAAAGTACTGAGGCTCCTGTCGGGATTTGTGGATTACGTTCATAATGTGGGGAGAGGTTAGTCAAACACTGACCCTCTCTCTCTCTCTCTCTCTCAATCGAAATGGGGAGTAGCGTGGGGTGAGAGCGACGTTCCCAGAGGTTTTTAAACGTCGAGAATCATGCACACCAAGTAATAAACAAGCCATGGAATTTATCACTGTATCAGTATCTGTTTGGAATATAATGAATGACAGTCCTTCCCCTTAAGCTTCAATGCAATTACCTCTTATTCCCTCAAAGCGCTACAGATGAATCTTCATGCATTCTCAATGGTACAATCATCCCAACAATTAGTCTGGTGAAACTCATTTACACTCTTTCTGCCAAGAGGAGTATTCCTTATAAAAGAGAGAAAATCTGTCCATAACACCCCAGATACTATCACAACAATACTCTCAGGGCTGATCTCAATAATTCTGTTTCCTCAATTAAGTGTCTCAACTTCTTTCCTGTGCCGTAAAAAGCCATTACTTCTCTCTTCACTGCAAATGATGTGGAATTTAGAAGTTCCTTACTCTGTACACCAGCATCAATGAATTCATCACTAGAGGCGCTGATGGAGATGAATATCACTCTTGGAGGGATACTCAATGAGATAGACTTCACTCGAAACAGGGAATGGTCACCTACCTGAATGGAAATGACTTGCAGGAACATGGAAATCAGGCAGAGGAAGGGAGCGATTTTTTTTGTTCTGACCTCACGGGATGTGTGCAGCCCTGGTCAGACCAGTGTGTTATGCCGATTCTGAACTGAGTAGCTAGTTCAGCTGTTCCACAGAACAGCACAGAGTAAAATATATTGCTGTGTGTTTGCAGTCAGACAGAGACCTGACCAGGGAAGGATGACCCATTAACATCTCTGCAAGGACATGAGACAAACAGATAGGCTTCTGTTTAAAACAAGTGGTGATGATTTCATTTGCATTCAATCAACTTTCTTCATGAGACACCAAATGATTATTATTCTGTGCCTCTTGATTATGAGTCAATGACTTGACCACCATGCACTGTCTGTCCATCTGACAGATTCTGTGGAGAGGACAAATTGTTCGTCTCAAGTGCATATATTTTCTGACAGAAGCATAGTTAGAAGCGACTTGAAACGATAATATCTGGATTTACCAAAGGCACAAACGATGGATTATTCAGCAGTTGCATTGAGGCTGAGAAGGAGACGGGAATATCCTGATAGTGGTCTTGGACAGGATTGGTGAGTGGGGAGAATATGTAGAAATGTAAATATGAATGAAGAAAAAAGATCATGGTGTTTAAGAACAGTCTAGTTTCTCCTTACGTTTTGTTGACTAAGTTGTGAATAGTAATTTGCTAGTTCTAACTTCTAAGAAATAAAATGTTTGATTGGATCTGAAAATGATTGCTCCAAACTCTAAAATTTGAAATATGAACTGCAATTAAATTCAACCCAGTTTAATGGTCAGATGGAATGACTTACCAGGAACACCAACTATAGCGAGGTTGGGATAGTAACCACCTTGAATAATCCAAAGGATATCTTCAATCCGTGATGCTAATGATATCCAAGGCTGAGAAAGGTAGCAAATACACAAGGATAAACTCCTGTCTGTTGTAATATTCCAGTTTAATATTCTCAGATTCTGATCCATTATTGGAATATTCCAGTCTAATGTTCTCAGATTCTGATCTCTCCACCCCCTGGCTCTCGAACTGCTGATCCCTATTAGTCCAGTCATTGATGCTCCCGCCCATACTGGGATAACACATTGAACCGAGTCCTTAATTAATAGAAGAGGCAAACCCTCCAGTGACACATCTCGGATCCACGGAGATTGACATCAATCACAGTAACTGAACAAATAGCTCCAGCCAACGCCTTTCAATTCAATATTGTTCTATTAAAATTCAAAACAATGATTCAAACTTTCGCATTGTGCATGGGATCTGTGAGGGTGACTGATGGAACAAATCTCGAGGCTCGCAAGGAGAAACCAGACTGTTCTTAAACTCAATGATCTTCTTTCTCTCTATATAAAAGGATACATATATCCTGGAACTCGTGATCAAGCATCATAATTTCAATAAAATATTGAGACAATTTTTATAGTTCATGATCTGAGGGGAATGTGTGTCTGAGAAACGTGGGGTTATAACAGAAAAATGTCATGGATATGTTTACAGAGAATTTAAAGTGACAAATGCAATTCAGATGGTTATTCCAGGTTTGGGGAGAGGCAGATGAGGCCTGTGCTATTGATGTTATCGATGTCAGTGAACTGTGATGAAATGTCATTTACTGGACTTGAATTACAGTGTGATTATGGCGTTGTGAAGGAGACAGAAAATAGAGAGAATTGGGGGACATGGCAGTTCAGACTGGAGGAAGGGGCAATAATATTCCCCAGTCATCAGTAGTGGAATGTTACCCTTTATAACACATATGAAGAACAGATTCAAGGATACATTTAAAGTGAGGAATGAAGAGTAAAATCTGTTTATTGAACACAAAATACAGGACAAAATGATTTTCTGTCCATACTAAACTATGGAAAGTACAAAGAGATAAGATACATTCATGATATTGAGCGACATACTTTGAAACGTGTATTACAAAACGAAAGAAGTGATGTGCAATCTTTCCCAATCATTATTTGGCCCACAGCTGAGATGCTGATTTCCCTTCTGTCAGTGATCCACCTCATTGAGATTCTCTGGCGCAGTGTCTCAGTATCGAGCAGGATTCTCAGTCCCTGCTGCTGTTCAACCAGTCTATTTAAATTAAACCACCTTCTCACTGTAAAAAAATCACTCGGCCTTTTGGACTCTGTTTAACTGTCAGCAACTCAGCTCTGTGATATTATTGAAGATAAACACTCTGGAACAACAGTCAGTATCCCCATAGTGCTCACAGGGTATGGCACCAGATAAAGGCCTTGCAGTCCGTGAGAATTTCTAAACAAAACTTTCATTTTCTGTCTGTTCCTGTCTATCTCCCCTCATGCTGTCTTCTGATCTATCTAAATCACCCTCGTTTAACCAACCAATCACTCCCTGTTTCCAAACTGTGCAATTGTACAGCTTGATGTTCGACTGGGACAACACTACTATTATAGGACAAGCCAAACAGAGAGCAGCCAGGGAATTCCTCGAGGCATGGCACTTATCCACAGTTTCTATCAACAAACACATCGACCTGGACCCAATATACCGGCCATTACAGCTGACAGCTGGAACTGACAACTGGAAGTAGCAGAGACAAACCACTATAAATGCCAGTGGAAACGTCACAGAAGCGCTTCACAGGAGGCTCCCAAGCACTGAGGATGTCGCCTTGACAGGGGACGAAACGTCTACAACACAAATTCCCAGCTCAGTGAACAGAACCACAACAACGAGCACCCGAGCTACAAATCCCACAAATGTTGTGGCCATGTTGGATAAATGGATAGGGTAGGGACAGGACTGATCGTTGGAGGATCTCGGGTTTAGATGCTTCATTAAGAACAAGGAAGCTACTAAAAGTAGATGGGGGGCAAGTGGCATTGTTAATCAAATACAATATTACGTTGGCAAAAAAGGATGTTTGATAAGGACTCATCTACTGAGGTAGTATGGGAAGAGGTTAGAAACAAAAACGGAGAGATCACCATGTTGTCAGTTCTCTATCGCCCTCTGAAAAGTTCCAGAGATGTAGAGTAAGGATTACAAAGGTGATACAGGATATTAGCAAAAATAACAGAGTAGTTGTTATGGATGACTTTAACTTTCCAAATATTGACTGGAAACACGACTGTTCAATTACTTTATATGGGTCAGTTTTGTTCTATGCATGCAGAATGGTTTCCTGACACAGCATGTTGATAGGCCAACAAGGGACAAGGCCAAATTGGATTTGGTACTGGGTAATGAACCAGACCAGGTATTAGGTTTGGAGGTAGGTGAACACTTGGCTGATAGTGACCGCAATTCAGTTATGTTTATCTTAGCGATGGAAAGGGACAGGTGTATACTGCAGGGCAAGTGTTATAGCTGGGGGACAGGTAATTATGATGCGATTAGGCAAGATTTTAGGATGCATAGGATGGGGAAGGAAACTTCAGGGGATGGGTACAATTCAAATGTGGAGCTTTTTAAAACAACAGCTACTGTGTGTCCTTGATAAGTTTATACATGTCAGGAAAGAAGGAAGTGGTCGAGTGAAGGTGCTGTGGTTTACTGAAGAAGTTGAATCTCTTGTCAAGAGAAAGAAGGAGGCTTATGTAAAGATGAAACGAGAAGGCTCAGTTCGGATGCTTGAGAGTTACAAATTATCCTGGAAGGACTTAAAGAAAGAGATAAGAACAGCCAAGAGAGAGCATGAGAAGTCTTTGGCAAGTAGGATCCAAGAAAACCCTCAAGCTTTCTATCAGTATGTCACGAATCAATGAATGACCAAATTAAGATTAGGGCCAATAAAGGACAGTAGTGTGAAGTTGTGTGTGTGGTCCAAGGAGATAGGACAGGCACTAAATAAATATTTGAATCAGTATTCACAATGGAAAGACAATGCTGTCGAGGTCTATATGGAGTAAAGGCTATTAGACTAGATGGGAATGAGGTTCGTAAGATGGAGATGTTAGCAATATTGGAGAGAGTGGAAATAGGTAAGTCCTCATGGCCAGATGGGATTAATCCTAGGATTCTCTGAGAAATTAGGGAGGAGGTTACACAACGATTGGTTCGAATCTTGATGACCCATTGTCTACAGGAATAGTGCCAGAAGACTGGACGACAGCAATTGTTGTCCCTTTGTTAACGAAATGGAGAGGAGACAACCCTGGTAATCATATATCAGGCTTACTTTGTTTATGGGAAAAGTGTTGGAAAGAATTATAAGAGATAGGATTTATTATCATCTAGAAAAGCATCATTTGATTAGGGATAGTCAACAAGGTATGTCCTGTTTCACAAATCTTACTGAGTTCATTGAGAAGGCGACCAAACAGGTGGATGAGAGTAAAGTGGGGTATATGGATTTCAGTAAAACATTTGATAAGTCCCCCATTTTAGGCTATTGCAGAAAATATGGAGAGTGTGGTGTTGGAAAAGCAGAACAGATGAGGCAGCGTACAAGGAGTAGGAGAGTCGATGTTTCATTTGTAAGCCATTCATCAGGAATCAGTGTTCTGGTCTCCAGCATCTGCAGTCTTCACTTTCTCTGAGCTCCTCGGATGCTGCCTGACGTGCTGTGTTTTTTCCAGCACCACACTTTCGCCTCTTATCTCAAACATATGTAGTCCTTACTTTCTCCCAGAAAATACGGAGCCGTGGAATTGAGGGTGATTTAGCAGTTTGGATCAGACATTGTTTAGCTGAAAGAAGGCAGAGGGTGGTAGTTGATGGGGAATGTTCATCCTCGAGTTCAGTCGCTAGTGGTATACTGTAAAAGTGTGTTTTGGGGTGACTATTGTTTGTCTTTTTGAAAATGATCTTAATGAGGGAATGGAAGGATGAGTTCGTAAATTTATAGTTCGCAGTAAGGTCAGTGGAGCTATGGGCAGTGCTGAAGGATGTTGCAGGTACTGAGCTGTAATGTTTAATGTTCATGGACATACAATCGGCTGGATAGCTTCCTTCTGTGATGTAACAATTCTGAGGTACTCTGACCCACCATAAAAGCATTAGGTGCCTGGAGGATTAGCTGGTCCAGTAAAGGATACACAAGACACAAACATCCATCATCTCTTCCTGTTCTCTGATATGCAGCGGCCTCAAAATATCTGCCCAAACAAAATAGATTGGTTCAAATTCACGCAGTCAGGAGGACGTTCACCGAGGGGATTTTCATGAGAGGATTTAATGAATAATAAGATTTCAGAATAACACAAATAATAAAATAAAAGTACAGCAGCATAACCATTGGCAGCAGAGTAAAACTTACAGTTGTAAATAGTTCCAAGTTCAACATTGTGTTCAGTTTTGGTCACCTTGCTATAGGAAGGATGGTATTAAACTGGAACCTTACAAGGATGTTGCCACGACTCAAGATTCTGAGTCATAGGGAGAGGTTGGATAACCTGGGACGTTTCTGGTTAGAGTGCAGGAGACTGAGGGTCGGCATGAAGTGCTTCGAGAGGCTAGTCATGGCCCGCATCATTTCCAGTCTCCCAGCCTGCCTCGATCCACTATGGAATGGGTTCATAGCGGGTGCCATATCCCTGGAACATCTGGGCAACAAGGACACCCACGTCAGATTCCTGCTCATTGACTATAGGTTCACCTTCAACACCATTATTCCCTTCAGAATAATCACTAAACTCCCTGACCTTGGTCTTGGCTCCGCCCTCTGAAGTTGGATCCTCAGCTTTCTGACCGACAGTGCACAATCAGTGAAAATAGGTTAGTGTGTCTCTTCCATGATAACATTCAACACTGAAATCCCACAGGATGTGTCCATAGCCCCCTACTATACTCCCTGTACACCCACAACTGTATTGCCAAATTTTGAACGAATTCCATCTACATGTTCACTGATGACACCATCATAGTAGGACAGGTATGTAATGATGGCAAGTCAAAATGCAGAACGGAAAAGAGTGGACTTTGTGATATGCTGCACTGAGACAATCCTCTCTTTCAACGTCGGCAGAACTAACCAACTGATCAATGACTTCAGAAAGAATGGAGGTAAATGCATCCATCTACATCAATGGAACTGAAGTGGAAATGGTGGACAGCATTAAGATCCTCGGAGTGATTATAACCGACATCCTGTCCTGGACCTCCCAGTTAGATGTGACAGTGGAGATGGAACAACAACGCCTCTTCGTTCTCCGGCAGCTCAGGACATTGGCATGCCCACAAAGATCCTCACCAATTTTTACAAATGCACCACCGAGAGCAATCCATCCGGGTTCATAATGGCCTGGTGTGGCAACAGCCCTGTCCAGCACAGTAAGAGTAATGACAGAATGTTGTGTGCACAGCCCATGCCATGAAGGAAACCAACCTGCCGTCCATTGACTCCATTTACACGCTCGTTGCCGCGGAAAGACTGGCAACCAAAGACGTATCGCACTCTGGATCACCGACAAAGATAAAAATCAACTGATGAATGAGCGTCGCTCCGAAAGCTAGTTCTTCCAATTAAAACTGTTGGACTATAACCTGCTGTTGTGTGATTTTTTACTTTGTACACCCCAGTCCAACACCAGTATCTCCAAATCATGACTGGATCACCTGCAATCTATTCCATCAGGCAGACTGTACAGAAGTTTAAACACACAAACCAGCGGCTCATAAACAGCATCTTCCCAACCCATTGTTAAACTGAGGAATGGAATCTCTGACTTCAAATAGTGCTGATCTTAATCACGTTGATCTTGCCTGTTGCATGCCATTTGTGGTGTAGCCTGTATGCCTCAGTCTGTTTTTAGTTTACCCTCTAAACTGTATGTCCTTGCTTATTGTTGAAGCGAGATTCCCCAGCTAGGGACAAAGACTCTGGAGGCAGACAGGACACAGGCAGGGAGTGGACTTTAATTCAAGTAAAAACTGCTTATTGCAGGGAGAGTACCAAAGGATCTTCCTCAAATCTGGCTTTGACATGAGAAGACATGGTTTCCTTCATCCTCAGCTCAGATCAGAAGAGGGTCGCTGCTCCCAGTTACCTGGAGCTATGGGGTAGTGAGTACCTCCTGTTTTTTATCTGGTGGTGGGTGGCCTTTACCAGTCACCTCGGAGGGTCCGGCGTTTCCTGTTTGGGAGTTTCTGCTCTCCTTTCTCTCCACAGCGCTCTGTCTCTTCTTCTGGTGATGACCCTCCTTGAGTCCATCTTTAATTAGCTTAGATTACTTACAGTGTGGAAACAGGCCCTTTAGCCCAACAAGTCCACCCAGACCCGCCGAAACGCAAACCACCCAGACTAATCCCCCTACATTTTACCCCAACAACTAACACTACGGGTAATTTAGCATGAACAATTCACCCAACCTGCACATTTTTGGATTGTGGGAGGAAACTGGAGCACCTGGAGTGAACCCACGCAGACACGGGGAGAATATGCAAACTCCACACACAGAGTCACCTGAGGCGGGAATTGAAACCGCCTCTCTGGCGCTATGAGGCAGCAATGCCAACCACTGAGCTGCCGTGACACCGATCTTCACCATCAGAAGCTCTGCCTGTATCCTCACTGCGCAGCTGCCGTTTCCCCCTTTGCTAGGAGGTTTTGGTGGCCTGGTGCGTTTTCCTCCAGCTTTTTATAGGAATCCACTCCTCTGCCTCCTTGGTTCCCTCCTCCTCCATTGCCTCCGTCTGTCCTGTGTGAGCTTGGATCAGTTGCTGTACCTACCTGCTGGCTGCTGTCTGCTCCGCTCCTGTCAGTCCTTCCTTCTGGGTGCCACCAGACGCCGTTTCCTTGCTGGTTTGTGGTGCCTTGTTTATCTTTTGCCGTCCACCTCTGGCCATCTGTGCGTAGGTGGCGGACGCTCGTCTTGAGAATGCCGTGTACACGTGGTCCACCTCTCCACACAGATTACAGTTCTTGGCCTCTTTGCATTCCTTGGTCGGGTGACCTTCCTGCTTGCAGTTCCGACAGATAGTGACCTTACAGTCAGCTGCAATGTGGCCTGATCTCCCGCAGGTTTGGCTCACTTTACTCTGCACTCCATCTGTCAGGTACCCTCTGCTCCCTCCGATTATAAAGCTGCAGGGTGGGTGGAGGATGTTCCCACGGCATTGACACTCAGGGTTACCCTAACCTGCCGCTTGCTGGTCCAGATTCTGAAAGGGTCAACCACATCAGTGCTTTCTGCCTCAAACTGGACGTATCTTCTCATGAAGGTGAGGACATCAGCAGCTGGAACGTGGGAGCAGTACATATGAATTGTAACAAACCGACTGCTCTGTGCAGGAGTCACACACAACAGCTGACAAGATGGAGAACAGAAGCTCCCCTTCCTTCTCCTTGAAGACCTTTAGGTGCTGCTCGCACTGTTTCACGATCCTGAAGGTCACATCGAAATAACCTGCCCCAGGAAAATCCTGCATGCAGCACCAACTTTTTTTATTTCAAAAATATACTTTATTCATAAAGTATTTTGATGGTCTGTACAGTTGGTCATGCCATACATAGGTAAACATTTACATACAGAGATCAGAATTTATCGTTTTTATATACATGTCTGTACGTTTATCAATCATATGTCGATATACTTAACTGAGGCGTCAGCAGAGCCTAAATGACTGGGTGAGCCGCCTGTTCTTCTTAGGAAGGCAGACGTTACACGGTGGTCTTTCCCTAACGCGCCTTGGCGGCAGTTTCCTCGAGCTTCAGCGCGTCCCTTAACACGTAGTCCTGGACATTGGAATGTGCCAATCTGCAACACTCAGTCGGGGTCAACTCCTTCAGCTGGAAGATCAATAGGTTTCGGACTGCCCAGAGAGCGTCCTTCACCGAGTTGATGATCCTCCAGGCACAGTTGATTATCAAAGCGGTGTGCATCCCGGGGAACAGACAGTCGAGCACAGAGTCCCGCATCACGGCGATGCTCGGGACGAACCTCGACAAACACCACTGCATTCCTCTCCAGATTTCTTCTGCGTAGGCACATTCCAGAAGGAGGTGTGTGACAGTCTCATCCCCCCCACCCCCCCAGCCGCTTCGAGGGCAGCGTGTGGTGCGGCTGACAGTTCGGGCCTGCATAATGGATTTCACAGGCAGAGCCCTTCTCACCACCAGCCAAGCCATGTCTTGGTGCATGTTGGAAAGATTAGATTACTTACAGTGTGGAAACAGACCCTTCTGCCCAACAAGTCAACACCGAACCGCCGAGTGCACCCACCCAGACCCATTCCCCTACATTTACCCCTTCACCTAACACTATGGGCAACTTAGCATGGCCAATTCACCTGACCTGCACACGTTTTGGACTGTGGGAGGAAACCGAAGCACCGGCAGGAAACCCACACAGACAGGGGGAGAATGTGCAAACTCCACACAGAGAGTCACCTGAGGCGGGAATTGAAAACGGGTCTCTGGCGCTGTGAGGCAGCACTGCTAACTGCTGTGCCACCGTGCCAACCACAAGTGGCTTCAACAGTCTGCTCAGGGAACCGTTCGATAGGATCCGCCCTCTCCCTTTCCCGAAGGGTCACTATGTGATGACCACTTCCTGATGGCCAAAGGTGTTTTTCTTCATAAACTTCTCCACGAAGGACAGGTGATACGGAACGATCCAACTACTCAGAGCGTTCAGCGGATGCGAGGTCAGGCCCATCCCTTGCACACATCTGTGCATGCAGCACTCATCGGCTGCTTCAGATCCACAGCACTCGAGCAAAATCTTTTTCACGAATACAATCCGATTGACAGATGTATGATCCTCCACCTTCTTCACAGGCACCCCGACTGTGTTGCAAATATCCTGGCCTGGGCTGCGTGCTGTTGCTGAGGCCATAGCTCCAAGCTTGGCTGGTCGCTGAATTGGCATTAGGCCTAAGCCAGCATGAAGATTCACCAAGAGCAGGGCAGCACAACCAAATGATACTTCAACGTCCAATCACGATCCAGCGATGATCTTGACTAGCTGTGATAACTCGCAACTCGACGCCTCTCCAGATATGAACAGACACTTGATCTTAGCCAAGAGACTCTATTAATAATCTTGCTGAAAATCCAAAGTTCTGTTCCTCTATTGCTTTTCTGTAATTTATCTACCAGTCAGTTTCTCAAATATGTTTCCCATTTCATGAATGTGTGTTGATTTTTTTCTCGATGCCCATTATTTTCAGTTCCAAAAATTTCCCCAAATTAGTTTATTTACTAATTTCATACGATATACTTTTCTTCTCAGTCTCAGGTTTTATGCTATTGCTGGGAAAGCTTTGTTTATGTCTTTTTCTGTGAAGATAGAAGTAAAGTAGTTGATTCATATTTCTCTGTTCTCCATTCTCCATTCCCTGGTTTCTGACTGTAAGGAAGCTGACACTGAATAAAAAGAACAACTGTTGTCTGTTCACCCTCTCCATGCCCCTTGTAGTCTTAAACCTGATTTACTTACCCACTCAACTTTCTCTGCTCCAATGGACGCAACCCGAGCTTATCCAGCCCCTCTCCACATCTCATATCCTCCATCCCAGGGAACATCTCAGTGAATTTCCTCTGCACCTCATCCAATGCAATCACATCCTTCCTGTAATGTGCTCCCAGAACTGCACACAGTATTTATTTTGGCCTTATCAAAGTGCCAAATATAATCTGATAATCATTGGGTCAACGATCAAAGGCTACGGTCCTGCTTAACACATCAATGATCATATCCAGTCACGTTCAAGGATGTGTGGAGAAGCACCCTCTGAGCTTGCTAGTGTGCAGCCATTCATTGAATTCTCCCCTGTTCTTCCAAAGTGCATCACTTCATATTTATCAGGGTTACATTACATCTGCCATTGATCGTTATCATCTGACCAATCCACCAGTATCTTCCTGTAACATAAGGCCTTCCTCCTCACTGCCAACCACCCAGTCAAACATTGTTTCCAACACAAACTTGCTTATCACACTCCCCCTACCCACTTCACATGCACATCACTTATGGATACCACAAATAATAAGGGACACAGCACTAATCGCTGCGGTACACCAGGGGACATTGGCCTCCAGACACACAAACAGCCTTCTACCACGAAGTTGAGTTTGGATGCAACTCGGCAAGTCACTGATATATCATACCTGTTCCTGGTTATTCTGTTCCAGATGACATACCTGTAGGATATCTGGGGATTTTCCCTAATCTTGCCCGGCCAGCAGGTTTCTATGGCCCTGCATGCATCAGTCCCCTCCGAGTGAAGAATTTCATCCTTCTTGCTGTCTTAAATGGCCTATCCCTTATCCTGCCTTTATTTGCCTCAAGTGTAGAGTAGACAGAAGCTTAAACACACAAACCAGCGGCTCATGAACAGCATCTTCCCAACCCATTGTTAAACTGAGGAATGGAATCTCTGACTTCAAATAGTGCTGATCTTAATCACGTTGACCTTGTCACATGTTTCATAGATTTTCTAAATTTCATTGTAATCACCTCTCGTTCTTTGAAACTGGGGAGGTCACAAGACAAGTCCCCCCATCAGAAAATCTTGCACGTCCTCTGTGATCAATATACTCTTTCTTACATTGGGTCACCAACACTGTATACAATTATCCAAGTATACTCTCACCAACGTTCTATGTAACTGCTTAATGAAGTCTTTACATGTATTCCCTTAAATGAAGACCAACCTAACTTTAGCTTATCAATTACATTTATTCTTCCAAATACTATTCACGTTGATTGTATTTATGAACTCACTGTGTGAGTTCTTACAGAAAGACTTCTGAAAATCCAAACACACCACTTCCACTGGTTGTCCGTGGTCTATGTTGCAAGAAACAACTTCAAACAATTCCGAAGCTTGTCAGGTATGATTTCTCTGTCAGAAATAGATAGTGATTCTCTGCAATGTTGTTGTTCAATTCTAAATGCCCAATAACACATCTTATATAGTAGATTCCAACTGTTTCCTACAGGTGTCAAATTAATTGGTTTGCAGTCCTCTGCATTATGTCTTCTTGCCTGCGTATGTAGTTGGATTATGTTTACAACGGCCCAATTATCGACAATGGCTTATGGCTTTTGCAGGATCTACAGGAAAATAAAAGACAGTCAACTGACAGTTCAATCAATATGCTGTTTTATTTCAGACGTTTTGATATGAAGTAAATCTGACCCATCAGACTTAGCAATGATCAATCTAGTTATACTTTCAAATGCTACCTTGTTGCTGATACGCATTGACTTTATGTCTTCAGTTCCACAAGGCCCATGTGTCCACTTGCTATACGTTGGAGATTTCCTGGAGCTTTCTCCATGAAGACAGATGTGAAGTAACTGGTTAGTTTCCATGCCCTTTTCCTTTTTCACCACAATAAATTCTCTAATACCTTACAAATTTCCACATTTGACCTTGTTATTGTTTTCTTTAGTATATGGATTGTAGATGTAAGCAGTCTGTATATTTCCTGTTTGTTAGTATTCATGTTCTTTTTGATTTCCTTAACACTTTCTTCGTCCTTATTTTCGGAAAAGTAAATCTCTCAGAATGTTCACGTTTCCACAATATCTGGAATTCTCCTGAAACTGCTTCCTTTGATTTAATGCAATCTTTAATTTCTTACATTGACCATCACTGAGTCACCTTCTCTTTCTTTGATGTGTGTAACTTAGTGATATGTACGTATATTGCAGACATTGCAGTATTTCTATCAATAACAACAATTATTTGGCTCCCACTAAATATCATACTGTATCTTTCCAATTAACTTGACGATATAAAAATGCAGACATCTTGAAATTTGGAGAGAGAGCAGATGCCATCGAGACGGAAGAAGCATGTGGATCAATCATTTTGCTCTGCAAGACATTGGGAAATACTCACTATCAAAGATATTTTTTCATTTGAAACATATTCGCAGTAAACAAAAATATGACGACCCAGGGAATTCAACAGCCAGAAGAGTGACGTCACAGAGGACGGTTTGAAATTAAGTTGAGGTAATCTTCATAAGTGTCTTCATGAAACAGCATATAGTTATTGAGTTGGAGGCAGATAATAATCAGTTTTGTGTGGGCTAAGTTTGTGAGTAGTTATTGTGTAATGTTCACTTTTAGAGTTTAAAATATGAATTCACATTATTTTCTTTAAGTATTGATATTTGAGAGTTCTCTGTCATTCATATTTTTTTAGATTAGATTACTTACAGTGTGGAAACAGGCCCTTCAGCCCAACAAGTCCACACCGACCCACAACCCACTCCTCTACATTGACCCCTTCATCTAACATGACGGGCAATTTCGCATGACCAATTCACCTAACCTGCACATTTTTGGACTGTGAGAGGAAACCAGAGCACCCGGAGGAAACCCACGCAGACACGGGAAGAATGTGCAAACTCGACACAGAGAGTCGCCTGAGGTGGGAATTGAATCCGGGTTTCTGGTGTTGTGAGGTAGTAGTGCTAACCACTGTGCCACTGTGCCACCGTGCCGCCCAAATGGACAACGAGGTGAGGTGAGCTTTCCTGGGTGTTTGGTATAATTAACAGAGGGTTTCACCGCCATGTCTTAACATTTGCAAACGCCAACAGAGAACAACGAAAAAAGAAATAAGGATTGAGAAGATTAAATATGAGAGTAAGTGAGCCAATCATGTAAAGAAAGACTATAAGAGCTTCTTTCGATACATAAAAGGCAAATGAGAGGCAAACATTGGCATTTGCTTGCAAGAAATTGACACAAGAGAGATAGTAGTGTGGAACAAGAAAATGGCTGAGGAACTTAATAGTTACTTAGTGTCAGTCTTCACGGTGGAACACACGAGTATTATCCCAAAAATTGAAAAGAGTGAGTGGACAGAGGAAGGTATAGTGGCCATCACCAAGGAGAAAGTACTGGAAAAAAACTGAATGGCCTTGAAGGTAAGTGAATCACCTGGACCAGATGGACTTCAAACCAGAGTTCTAAGGCAGATAGCTGATAACACAGTGACGGCATTGGTAGTGATCCTTCAGGAGTCGCACAAATCAGGGAGATTCCCCGAGGACTGGAAATTCGCTAACGTGATACACCTGCTTAAAAAGGGAGTCAAGCAAAATACGGAAACTTACAGACTGACTAATCTAAACTTGGCTGTGCGTAAGATCCTGGAATCCATTGTGAAGTATGAGATTTCTGAATACTTGGATGTGGATGGTAAAGTAGGACAAAGTTAGCATGGTTTCATCAAGGGGAGGTCATGCCTGGAAAATCTGCTAGAAAACCTTGAGGACGTAATGAGCAGCTTCGAAGAAGGAAAGTCAATGGAGTCATCCACCTGGACTTCCAGAAAGTCTTTGACAATGTGCCGACAGGAGACTACTGAGTAATGCAAGGGGCATTGTGTTAGAGGCAAGGTGCCAGCATGGATAGAAGTTTGGCTGTCTGGCAGGAAGTAAAGAATGTCGATAAATGTGTCCTTCTCAGGTTAACAGTCGGTGACAAGTGGTGTTCCATAAGTCTCAGTGTTGGAACCACAATTTTTCACTTTATGCATTAACGATCCAGATGAAGGAACTGAAGGCATTCTGGCTACATTTAAAGATGATAGGTATAGGGACAGGTAATGTCGAAGAGACAGGAAGGCTCAGGAAGGATTTGGACAGGTTAGCATAATGGGCAAAGAAGTGGTAGTTTGAGTACAAAGTGGGGAATTGTGAGAACATGCACTTTGGTAGGAAGAATTCAAACATGGACTTCTTTCTGAATGGGGAGAAAATTCAGATATCTGGAGTATAAGGAGACAGGGAGTTCTACACCAGGATTCTCTCAACGTAAACGTGCAGGTTGAGTCAGTAGTTAGGAATGCAAATGCAATGATGGCATTTATTTGAAAGGATTTGAATGTAAAAGCAGGGTCGTACTTCTGAGGCTCTATAAGGCGCTTGTCAGACCATATTTGGAGTATTGTGCGTTGTTTTGAGTCCTATATCTCAGGAAGGATGTACTGGCCTTGGAATTGGTTCAAAGGAGGTTTACGAGAATAGTCCCAGGAATGAAAAGCTTAACATATGAGAACGTTTGAGGACTCTGGGTCTGTTCTTGATGGAGTTCAGAAGGATGGGGGGATCCAATTAAACCATACAGAATACTGAATGGCCTGGACAGTGTGGATGTTGAGAACACTTCCATTGGTAGGAGACTCTAAGACCCAAGGACACAGCCTTAGAGTAAAGGGAAAACCTTTTAGAATTGAGATAAGGAGAAACGTCTTCAGCCAGAGAGTGGAGAAATCTATGGAATTCATTTTCACAGAAGGCAGTGGAGGTTAGGTCATTGAGTATATTTCAGACAGAGATAGTTCTTGAGTATCAAAGGTTTCAAGGTTTACAGAGAGAAAGCAGGAGAATGGGGTTGAGAAACTTGTCAGCCATAATTGATAGGTGGATCAGACAAGTTGGGCTGATTGGTCTAATTTCTGTTCCTATGTCCGATGAACCTATAGTCGTAAGCCACAGCCGATTGCTTCCTCTCTATCACTTTGACCCTCCTGACAACAAAGTGCGAGAGTAAAACAATCCCTGAGTCATCTTTACCAAACATGGAGGATTCCTGTTGATGGTTCATGGGAATCCATCCACTGCTTGAAGTAAAGGAAATTTTGACAAATCCAACTGTTTCAGGAAGAAGTCTTTTACCTGCAGTCTGTTTGAGTAGAATAATATCACAGACAGAATAGCAGCTGGGACACATTATCACTTTTCCATTTGATATGAGTTCAAGGACTATGAAACTCTGGAAACCATTCGTTATTCTTTTTCGTCTGAAGATATGTGCATTTGTCTATGTGTCTGTATTTGTGTAACTCTGTGTCTCACATTTTTCGAGAAAATGACCTAGGTTACACTTCAAACCTGTTGTAACCAGTGGAGAAGTGGGGCTGATAAAGGAAACATTGACCTTCCAACAATGGTCGGAGCAGGAATGAGAAATTTTCACGGGGCTGCTCAAATGGGAATTCTTTTCCCCCGAAGTTTCATCCGAAGTTGGCAGTTTCATCACCACCACTTCCAGCGTAATTCCACATGGTCTAGAAATGTTGGCCTATCAACAACAGACACATTTCATGAACAAATCAAAAATAATAAACTGCAGCAGAATTAATTGAATAGGAACAAGACTGATAGATAAATGTCTGTTGCCTTCCAGAATTGTGCTGCATGTGCACTTTGTCTTCGTGCAGTTTCCTACTATTTATTCAAAGTTGAGTTTATTCAACATTTGACAGACGTGAATGGAGGAAAATTGTGGCCAGACAGAAAAGTGCTGTGGAGACCACAATCAGATCAACCATGACCTTACTGTCTGGTCGAGCAATTACAAAGTGTCTAATGACCCACTCCTGCTCCTCAGCACTATTTCCTATGTTCCATTCAGTCCTTACAACCACCTAAACAGGAGCCGCTAGAGACACTTGCTCCAAATACCTGGTCCGCAGTAACACAGGATACCATTCAGTCATCAACACTGTGTGGTTTGGTGTGGATTGGAAAATGTGATGGGAAATCCAGGCTGGTTACGAAAGAGGCCTCCCATCTCTTTACAGAGTGTCTCCTCACTGCAACTGGGGTTTCATTTGTTGGCCATGTTGTGGACCCAGACTCACTATAATTATTTGGCCCATATTTCTCCCAGAGATGGCTCACAGAATACATGTCCCTCACTGTCCTCAACATTCAATAACAGTACTTCCAGGAAAATTGCAATCATTCATTTTCCAAAGACAAAATATGAGGACATAAGAAACAGGAGTAGGTAATTCGGATGCTCACGCCTTTGTATGCGATCATGTCTGACCGACTGTTGGCATTAACTCCTTTTGAATCGCCAATTCTTCACACCCCTCAGCTCTATGACAGGTCAAAAATCCATCTATCTTCTCGTTAAATACTTGCCATGATCTCGCTCCCCTAACTTTCTAGACCTGAGAATTGTTGACATTCACTACTCTTTGTGAGAAGAAAACACTCTCCAGACAGACACCATCCTATTAACATTAAGAAAAGGGGTTAACGGATTTGCTCAGGATTTGAGGGATTGAGCCGGATATCAAAGCAGGATATGATTGAAGATTTTATCCTCAGTGGCACTTAAATATCCAGAATCATGCATCCCGATTAAACTACACAAAAACCAAGCCATGGAATTTATCACCTCAGTGTCTGCGTAGAACTTAACGAGTGATTGTCCATCACCATCATGTTTCAATGCAATGACCTCTTATTCTCTGGCAGTGCTACTGATTAACCTTCACTCACTCCTCTTTTACCATCAACCCAGGGATTACTCGGTTGTAATTCCTTTACACTGTCTCTGTTGCAATGGGATCTTCCTTTTAAAGGAGAGAACATCTATCCACAGTATCCCAAATACTGCCTCAACAACAATCTCAGCGAATGGTCATACTAATTCCTTTTCCTCACTTACCAGTCTCCATTTCTTTCTTATGATGTAAAAACCCCACTCCATCTCTGTTCACAGACACTGATGTGGAATTTAGAAGTTCCTCACATCTCTATGTCAGCATCAGTAAAGCCAGCACCAGAGGTTTCCGTGGAGATGACCATCACTCTTAGGGAGAGACTCAGTCAGAAAGATTGCACTTGAAATAGGGAATGGTCACCTAGCTGAATGGAAATGAAGTGTGGGAATAAGGAAAGCAGGCACAGGAAGGGAGCTAACTAAACCTTTGTTCTTCCCTCCTTGTGGGCAGCCCTGGCCAGACGAGCATGTTATATTGGTCTTGAACTGAGTGACTGGTTCAGCTATTCCACAGGACAGTAAAGAGTAAAACACATTGCTTGGTGTTTGCACAGACCTGACTGGGGAAGGATCACCCATTGATATCTTTGAAGGACATGATGCAAACAGATGGGCTTTTTTCTCACAAATGATGACAGCTTCATCTCAATTACATTAATTTCCTTCATGAGATATCAACAGATTATTATTCTGTGCCTCTAGATTATGTGCGAGTGAATTAAGCAGCATGCAGTGCCTGCCTGTCTGATGGATTCTGTGCAGTGAACAAGTTCAACATTCTCCAGCGCAATTATTCTGTAACTAACATGTAGTTAGAAGGGATTAATAACGTGTGTCCAGATTTAACAAAGGCACAATTGATGGTTGATTCAGAAGATGCACTGAGGCTGAGGAGGAGACGGGGATATCATGATGGTGGGATTGGACATTATTAGTGAATGGGGAGGATATGGATATGTACATCTGTGTAGGGCTAGAAGGAATATGGAGCTTGAGAACAGTCTGGTTCCTCCACCCATATTGGTGAGTAATCTTTCATGATTAATTTGATCGTTATAATTTGGGTGAACTGAAATATTCCATTGGAATTGAAAATGTTGATGTCCACCTTTCTAAATTTTAAATAATATGAGCCGCAATTCAGTCCAACCTGGCTTAATGTACAGATAGAATGACTTACCAGGAACACCAACTATGGCGAGGACGGGATAGTAACCAGCTTGAATAACCAGCAGAACATTATAGATCCACCATGTTAATGATATCCCAGGTTGGGAAATCCAGTAAAGACCATCCGATAAACTCCTGTCCATTGTTAGAACATTCCAGTTTAATGTTCTCAGATTTTGATCCATTGTTCGAACATTCCAGTCTTACGTTCTGAGATTATGATCTTTCCACCCCCTCTCTCTGGAGCAGCTGATCCTTGTTAGTGCTGTCGGTGAGCTCTTGCTCATACTATGGGATAACACATTGAACCGAATCCTTAATTAATAGAAAAGGCAAATCCTCCCATGACGCATTTAGGATCCATGGAGACTGACATCAATAACATTCACTGAACTAATAGCTGCAGTTAACCCGTTTCAATTCAATACTATCTTATTAAAATTCAAAATAATGATTAATATTTACATATTCTGATAGGGATATGACTGACGGAACGAATGTTGGTGCTGGTAGGTCAATTCAGTTCAATCTGCCTTGGATATGGGAGTAATGCTGGAGATTTATCGGAACATGAATATGCTTCCGAGTTTATCAATGTTTATAAATCCTGTACCTGCTGGTCAGGCATTACAATATCAATAAAACATTGAGAGAACTTCTATTATCCATGATCTTGAAGAAAATGTGCGTATACAACAGACAACGGCATTATGTTCACAGAGAATTGTACCTAAGAGGCAATGGAGACTGCAGACGCTGGAGAATTCAGTGTAGATAAAGTGCGTTGGTGGAATAGGCACGGCTGGTCAGCGAATAACCGAGGAGCAAGTGAGTCAACGTTTCAGTCAGGACCCTTCTTCATGACTGGGGAAGGGGATGAGGGCTAAGAGAAAGTGGGTGGTGAACTGAGGTTTAGAAAGGTAGGCGATACGTGGATGAAGATGGGAGGTGATAGTGATAGGTCTATGGGGAATGTGGAGCGGTCGCTGGGAAGGAACATGGACAGGTAGGTCCTCGAGAGGGCGGACGTTAGTCGGAGAGTTGAATTTGGGATCTAGGTGGGTGAGGGTGGTTTGGAAACTGATCAATTTAATGTTCATTCCTTGTGTTTGTAGGCTCCCGAGGCAGAAGATGAAGTGTTCATGGTAACAACTTTGTCAATCTCTTCCCAACCCTCTCCAGCTTAATAATATCCCTCCTATAACATAACAACTAGAATTACACACAGTAGAACAGAAGAGGCTTCATCAATGTTCTGCACAACCTCAGCATGACTTCTCAACTTCTCATCTCAAAGGTCTGAGCAATGAAGTAAACGAAAACACTCTGCATTACAAACTTCAAAGAATTATACCTGTGCCCCGGGTCCCTCTTTTCTAAATAACTACCAAAGCCCAGCATTAATTGTACAAACCCTCCCCTTGTTTGATTTACCAAAATGCAATACCTCACATGTGTCCAAGTTAAACGCCATCTGCCATACATCAGCTCAGTGAGTGATAATACTACCCCCTCTACATTCCACCTTCGGACTAAAAGAACACCCCACTTCTCCAGTAGGTCTACAAACAACAGATTTGATTTTGCCAAAGACGAAGAACTTGGTTTGCTTTGCGCAGGCAGAGGGAAGAGTGGGTAAGGAGAGTCTGGAAAGGAAACAGTTGTCTTGTATCAATGAATGATTTTAGGAAGATGGAAGCCACGTGGTAGATATTTGAAATAGCGACCAGTGTTTTGGGCCCAGAATTGTGCTCTTTCCTCGTCTCTGGTGTTCAGTATTGATATCTACTCGAGATCCGTTAAAGTGCAGAATGTGTTTGCAGGATTTATTTCCCTGATATAGCAGACTACTGACAATCGCCATTCAAACAGGAAATCATAGCCAAGCTCATTGTTTATCTCAATGGCACAGCGAATGCACTGAACATCCCATAATTTAGGTAAATAAATTGTACTTATTTTTCAATGAGAAATGTTCCCTGTATAATTTGGTAATGTTAACCAGAATTTAATTAATCCATATACTTAAAATAAGACCCAAAATCTGGACATGGTTTAGGCCTTGTGTACTGGGTGGTGCCTATGTTTCTGAGCCGAAACTCTGGATTCGATTCCAGTCCATGAACGTGCGGTACTGCCCCTATCTCTGGAGAAGGTGGTGTTAATTCATGTCCTGTGGAGGAGTGTCACAGCATGTTAAAACAGGCTGATGAACAAACACACATGAGCATCATGTTGCAGCTTTAGGGGCTAAAGCTGAATGATGGTCGTGGTCCTATCACTGTGCCAAAAGTTCCCGTTTCAAATCCCACAGAGCTGTTCCATAATATGTCTGAACAAGTTGATTAAACTTTTTTGGAATCGTGCCTTGATGGAGAATGAAGAGTTACGACTGCTGAATTTGAGAACCTAGGCCCAGGATGACTGAAAACACAGCCAACCGTCTTGATTGGAGTCACATTTACACTTTCTGGACATTTATAAAGTTATGAAGGGCATGGATAGGGTGAGTGGTCAAGGTTCCTTCTCCCCAAGGTAGGAGAGTCAAAAACTAGTAGGCATATGTTTAAGGTCGGAAGAGAAATATTTGAAAGACAATGAAGAACAACTTTTTTTTCCTGTAGAGGATAGTGCTTCTGTGGAATAAGCTGGCAGAGAAACTGATGGAAGCTGCAACAATTACAGCATTTAAAAGACAACTAGGTGGCTTTACGATTAGTGGGACATGGGCCAAATGCTGGCAAATGGGTGTGGATTAATTTAGACTAATCGTACGGCATGAACGAGTTGAAGGGTCTGTTTCCCTATTGTACATCTCTATGAATCAGTGATTTCATTAATGAAGTTCTCTTTGTAATCTTCTGTTGTTCACCATTATACAAACACTGTCCACTTACACCCAAACTTGATGTCATCAGCAAATTTGCGAAATATACCTTCTATAACTCTCATCTAAATCATTTATATTTGACAAACAAAAGTGGACCCAACAATTTTGCCTCTGGATCATCGCTGCTCACAGGCTTCCAGTTCAAAAAATGACCATCCACCACCACCCTGCGTCCTACCATTAAACAGATATACACAGAAACACACACGCAATCACACACACATACGGAGACACCGACACAACTATGCCTTGAAGACAAAGGTTAGATTAAAACAACGATGTAGAGTTACAGTGAGAAGGCGGGAAAGTTGTCTTGAAAAACACACCCGACAGGATCAAATAGCAAAGTAGACTTGATGGGCCAAATGGCCTAATTCCAATTTCTTATGATCTGTGGCCTTAAGGTGTCAGGATTATTTTCCAAGGGTGCTGTAGAAGCTAAGTTTGATAAATACTTAACTGAAAATTCAATCGGACTGTGGGATACGATTTGAGGGGCTGAATGGTATATGTTTGTTCCGATTTGCTGTGCCCTTGTTTCTGAAAAGATTAGGTGACTTGCTGTGAGGTTAACACGCTTTAATGTAAAAAAGGGTCTCCCATTTCCATTTGAGATAACGTTGTTCTTTTCTCCTTTGGATTATGCGATCTGTGGTGTTCTCATCGCCCAAGAACAGTGCAGTCTGGGTCATTGAGAATATTCAAGGCTGACCTTGACTGACTTTTGATGGATAGGGGAGTCAATGTTCATTGGGAATAGACAGGAAAGGGGTATTCAGCTACATACAGACCAGCCATGATGTTTTTAAACTGAGCAGCAAGTTGGAGGGGACGAATGGCTAACTACTGTTCCTAGTTCACCCTTTGTTCTGTCAATTCACCACCAAGGCTGTTACAGATGGAGAGAAAGAGACCATTAATCCAGTCAGCATCGTGACATTACATCAGGGAGAGGCCATAATGCACCTCCATGGGGTTAGACAGGAATAGAATGAAGTATTCAAGTTATTTCAGTAAATTACTTAGGACAGGAGGACGCCATATAACCATCCCAGGCTGTTAGGCAGGAGCAGGGGCGCCTTGGGCAGCATCACGAAATACAGAGAAGAGATCATTACTCATTTTGTGTTTGGAAACTAGTGGAATTCTTCAGGGATCTGGGTGAGGTCACCAACAAATTACAATCCATACCAATGAATTGGATTAAGGGGATGGAGCTCAGTTTGCTCATACATCAGGATAGTCATTCAATAAGATGTCAAATGGAGACAGAGCGTCTGCAATGGGATACAGACAGGGGAGGGCAGAGTATCTGCAATGGGATACAGACATGGAGAAGGCATAGCGTCTGCAATGGGATACAGACAGAGGGAGGGCAGAGCGTCTGCAATGGGATACAGACAGAGGGAGGGCAGAGCGTCTGCAATGGGATACAGAAAGGGAAGGGCAGTGCGTCTGCAATGGGATCGAGACAGGGGGAGGGCAGAGCATCTGCAATGGGATAGAGACAGGGGAGGGCAGAGCATCTGCAATGGGATACAGACAGGGAAGGGCAGTGCGTCTGCAATGCGACGCAGACGGGGAGGGCAGAGCGTCTGCAATGCGATAGAGATGGGGGCGCAGAGCATCTTCAATGGGATACAGACAGGGGAGAGCACAGCGTCTGCAGTGGAATACTGACAGGGGGAGGGCAGAGCGTCTGCAATGGAACGTAACAGGGCAGGGGCAGAGCGTCTGCAATGGGATACAGACAGGGGAGGGCAGAGAGTATGCAATGGGACAGACATGAGGAGGACAGAGCATCTGCAAAGGGATGCAGACAGGGGAGAGCAGAGTGTCTGCAATGGGATACAGACAGGGCCGGCGGAGCGTCTGCAATGGGATATAGACAGGGGGTGGGCAGAGCGTCTGCAATGGGATGCAGACGGGGATAGGGTGTCTGCAATGGGGTACAGACAGGGGGAGGGAAGAGCGTCTGCAATGGGATACAGAGAGGGGGAGGTTAGGACGTCTGCAGTGGGATACAGACAAATGGACGGCAGGTCGTCTGCAATGGGATACAGACAGGGGCAGCGTAGGGCGTCTGTCGTGGAATACAGATGGGGAGGCAGAGGGTCTGCAATGGGATACAGACGGGGTGAGGGCAAGCGTCTGCAAATGGATACAAACGGGGGAGGTAGAGCATCTGTAATGTGAGATAGACAGGGGAGGCAGAGCGTCTGCAATGGGATACGGACGGGGAGGGGCAGAGCATCAAGCAATATTCTACAGACAGAGGAGTGTTTTGAGCAAACATTCAGCAGAAAAAATGTACAATATATATGTCATGGGAATTTTCTGTTTTGGGTAAAAGACAAAACAGCAGAAATTGTTTTAAATGCAAAGAGAATGCAGAACTCAGTGGTACAGAGGGATCTGTGTGTCTTAGTACATAAATCGCATCAAATTACTCTGAAGTTGCAGCTTGTGATATGGAAGTAACTGGAATTACTCTGTTCCGTGTAAGGGGTGTTATGTTTGATCATAGCGATGATTTTTTTTGCATCAGTTCAGGGCATTGCTGAGATCACATCTGATGTATTATGTGTCGTTATAATTGCCTTAACTGATAAAAACAAAATTGCTTTCGAAACGTTTCAAAGATTTTTCTCTTTACTCATTCTTGGGATGAAGGCATTACGTTATGAAGAAGGAACAGGTCGATCTGAGAATCAGAGATTTTTTTTGACCGTATAACATCTTGAGAAGAGTGTAATTGGTGAATACCGGATGCATATTTCGTCTTGTGTGGGAGAATAAAATTGGGGAAATAATGTAAGAATAAGTCAGTTTCAAAGCAAAGGTCATTGGACCGAAAAAATGAACTCTGATTTATCTTCATATCTGATGCCAGACAGGCTGAGCTTTTCCAGCAATTTCTGTGTTTGTTTAAGAATAAAACATATTCATCTTAACAGATATTGTGAAGTCATCAAACGCTTATGTTTACATTATGCAAGCACATTTTAACACGTCTTCAAAACAAGAAAGGCAATGTATTATTAATTAATTAATTCTGTGTACGACGACAGCAATGCTGCACTGACCTGGAGTCAAACATTTGATGGAGTCATATAGTTCTGACAATATTCAAAGAGGGCTCTCATGGTCCAGCTTGGGGTCTGATAACTGACTTAACTTAGAGATGGAAAAGTGTAGCCGAACTGTGAAGGAAGAGTCTACTGCTCCCTTTCTGTTTCTCTGCCGCTCAACACAGCAATGTGTGGGAGTGAAAAAAACAGCCGAGTTGTCTTTCCCACTCAGGGAGGATTCCTGATGAATCTCCCCACTGCCTGAAGCAAAGCAATTCAGAAATCCAACTGTTTCAGGAAGAAATCCCATTGTCAGAAGGTTATGCGAGATGAATAACTTCAGAAGTAATTATTCAGACTCGATAGTGAGGTGAACAGACAAGAGATTCTGTGGTTGCAAATGGGAATCCAAGATGATGTATCGCCTCCTACGTGCCAGGGCCCAGGATGTCTCAGAGCGGCTGCATAACGTTTTCACCGGGGTGGGTAGCAGCCAGAAGTCATTGTGCACATTAGTACAAATGATACATGTAGAAATAGTGATGAGGTCCTGCAGAGTGATGATAGAGAGCGAGGAAAAAGGTAAAAGCCAGGACCACGACAGTGGTAATATTCGGTTTACTTCCAGTACTCTGTGCTAGTGAGGGTAAGAATAGGAGGTCATGGCAGATGAATGCATGGCTAGATAATTGGTTCAGGAGGTAGGGATTCAGAGTTTTAGACCACTCAGACCTTTTGTGGGGCAGAGGTGACCTGTTTAGGAAGGACGGGTTGTACCTGAATTGGAACGGGACTAACATCCAGGCAGGCAGGTTTGCTCGTGCTACAAAGGAGTGTTTCAACTAGATGGGCTGACGTGGGAGACGGCGTGGGATCCTCAACAGCAGGGTTGCAAGTGCGAGGCTGGAAGGAGATACCGTAATCACAAACAGTAAAGTGCAGAGATAGATTAGGCAGGAACACGACAGGGAGCAAGGAATGCCTGTTGGATTAAATTGCATCTGTCTCAATGTAAGATGGCTGACAGGTAAGGCCAATGAACTCAGTGCGTGGATAGGTACG
Organism: Chiloscyllium punctatum; assembly: GCF_047496795.1. Classification (NCBI taxonomy): domain Eukaryota; kingdom Metazoa; phylum Chordata; class Chondrichthyes; order Orectolobiformes; family Hemiscylliidae; genus Chiloscyllium; species Chiloscyllium punctatum. The sequence continues at coordinate 21,569,677 of NC_092757.1, read as the reverse complement.
TGGGACTGGGATATTATAGCCATTACAGAAACATGGCGAAGGGAGGGAGAGGGCTAGCAGCTTAATGTACCAGGGGTACACGTGCTTTATGCGAGACAGAGATGGTGGAAGGAGGTGTGGGGGGTTTCATTTTTGATTAAGACGAGTACCACAGCAGAAATCAGAGATAAAATAACTGATGGATCATTCAGTGAGGATTTGTGTTGGAGCGTAGAAATAAGAAGGGAATGGTGATATTATTTGGGTTGTTCCATAGGCCCTCAAATCGTTAACGAGGAACTAACGGAACAAAAATATGTAGAGCAATTGGGGAGACTTGCAGGGCCATTGGGATTGCCATAGTAGGAAATTTTTATGTTCCGAACATAATACTTAATTCTATGTCATTTTTAGGCTAAGACGGGGTGCATGTATTAAGTGTGTTCAGTAAAGTTTCCCCAAGCAGTATTTCGAGGGTGCAACTCGGGAAGAGGTAAAACTGGACCTATTCTAAAATCTGGGGCAGGACAGGTGACTGAGGTGAATGTGGGGGAGCACTCAAGGACCAGTGACCATAGTTGTATTCACTTTAAATGGTTATGGTGAAGGACAAAACTGGTCCATATTTTCAAGTTCAAACTTGGGACAAGGTGAATTTTGATGGTATTAGACAGGAACTTGTCGGTGTTGGTTGGAGGAGTTTGTTTGCAGGCGAAGGGACCTCCTGCAAGTGGGAGGCATTTAAAAGTGAAATGTCTACAGTTCAAGGTCTATATGTTCTTTTAAGGTAAAAGGCAAGGTTAGCAGGAAAAGGGAACTCTGGACGCCAGGAGATATTGAGGCTTTGACCAGCAACAAGGAGACGTGGCTCAGGTCCATGCAGCTGGGATCAAGGGAATCCCTGGACGTACATAGTGGAATACAGGAGTTTACTGAAGAAGGAAATCAGGAAGGCAAAAACGGTGCACAAGATAGCCTTGGCTGAGAAGATCTCGGTGAATCCAAAGAGGTTCTTTAATTATATTATAGAAAACAAGAACAACTAAATGAGAAAATGACCCTTCAAGGTCCAAAGTGGACACGCATGTCTGGAACCGTAGGAAATGTGTGAGATTCTCAATGAATATTTCTCCTCTGTCTTTACCGTGGAGAAATACTTGAAGACTTGAGAGCTTAACAAAGGTCATGGTGATATCTTGGGTTCGTCAATATCATCGGAGAGGACGTGTTGGATGCATTAGAATGTATGAAGGAGGATAAATCTCTTTCTGCTAAACAGATGCTTCTAAGAACACTGCAAGAGACTACAGAAGAAACTACGGGGAACTGGTTGATATTTTTGCATCATCGTTAGCCACAGGTTAGGATCCAGAATATTGGAGGTAGCAAATGTTGTGCCATTATTCAAGAAGGGAAGCAAAGAAAAATCTGGGAACTATAGATCAGGAAGCCTAACACCTGTGGTAGGTCGCTTACTTGAGAATACTCCGAGGGATAAGATGTACGTGCAGTTGGAAAGACAGCGTTTGATTCGAAATAGTTTTTTTTCAGATTCCCTACAGAATGGAAACAGGCCACTTGGCCCAAAAAGGCCACACCAACCCTCCAAACAGTAACCCACCCAGTCCCATTCCAATATGCTATATTTACCCCTGACTAATGCACATAACACTATCGGTAACTTAGCATGGCCAATTCAAATGACTTGTGCATCTTTGGATTGTTGGAGGAAAATGGAGCACCAGAGGAAACCCATACAAATACAGGGAGAATGTGCAAACTCCACACAGAGAGTCACCTGCAGCTGGAATCAAGCCCGATCGATGGCACTATGATGCAGCAGTACTAGCCACTGAGCCACCATGCCAACCTTGCTTTTTGTCAACATAGTTCAATGACACAGGTACAAAATCTATTCTGTCCTTCACCTATGATGCAAGTTCCAATACCACATACAGTGGTATTTATTCTCCACTGAAAATGTCATCGTATTATTGCTTATTATTGTTGGTTATTATTAATTTAAATAATCATTATTAATAGTTGTTTTTAGACTGGAAAGTTTGCATGGCTTTGTTAGTGGGAGATCATGCCTCATAAATTTGTTTGAGTACTTTGATGAAGCGCTGAAAATGTGTTGCTGGAAAAGCGCAGTAGGTCAGGCATCATCCAAGGAACAGGAGAATCGACGTTTCGGGCATAAGCCCTTCTTCAGGAATTCCTGAAGAAGGGCATATGCCTGCAATGTCGATTCTCCTCTTCCTTGGATGCTGCCTGACCTGCTGCGCTTTTCCAGCAACACATTTTCAGCTCAGATCTCCAGCATCTGCAGTCCTCACTTTCTCCTTCTTTGATGAAGCGACCAGGAATGTTGATGAGGGAAGGGTGGTAGACGCAGTCTGTATGGTTTTCAGTAATGCCTTTGACACGGTTAACCTTGATAGGCTGGTCTGGAAGGTTAGATACGCATGGAATCCAGAGGGAGCTGGCAAATTGGACACACGATTGGCTTGATGGTAGGAAGCAGAGGGTAATAGTCGAAGGATGCTCTCGGGCTGGAGGCCTGTGACACATGAAGTGCCTCAGGCGTCGCTGCTGGACCCATTGTTGTTTATTATCGATATCAATGATACTCTTGAGAATGTACAAGGAATAATAAGTGAATCTGACGATGACATTATAATAGGTGGCATCGTGGACAGTGAGGAAGTATATCAGAAATTGCAGCAGGACTTTCAACAAACTGGAGAAGTGTGCTAAAGAATATGTTTGCAAAGTCAGATCAAGGTCGGAGTTTCATTGTGAATGGTCGCGCCTTGAGGCATGTAGTTGAGTAGAGGGACCATGGAGTTCAGGTTCACCATTCTCTGAAAGTGGAGTCACAGGTCGACACGGCTGTGAAGAACGCTTTTGGCACACTAGCAGTCATAGGTCAGGACATGGAGGAAAGAAGTCGGAAGCTATGTTGCAGGTATACAGGATGTTGGTGAGGCTACACTTCTAATGTTGTGTTTTGTTTTGGTCACATTGCATCAGAACGATGTTTCCAAACTGGAATGTGTGCAGACGGAATTTACAAAGATGTTGCCGGGACTCAACAGTATGAGATATAGGGAGAGGTTGGACAGCGAGGACTATTTTCTTTCGAGCGTAGGAGACTGAGGGGGATCCTAGAGAAGTGTTCAAGATTATGAGAGGCATGGATAGGGTGAATTGACTCAGCCTTTTTTCCCAGAGTCGATGAATTGAGGTCGAGGGAGCATCAGTTTAAGGTGAGAGAGGAAAGAATAAAAGGGAAACTGATGGAAACTGTTTTACGCAGAGAATGGTACACAAAGGGAATGAGCTGCCAGCGGAAGTGTTTGAATCATTTATATTAACAATATTTAAACGGCATTTGGACAAGTACATGGACAGGAAAGGATGAGAAGGCTATGGGTCAAGTGCTGGGAACTGGAGTTACTGTGGATGGACATTTAGGTCATCATGTACCAGTTTGAGCCAAAGGGCCTCTCTCCATGCTGTAGGACTTGATGACGCTACAAATAGAACAGCATTTGTGCCAAACTATGATATTTCCTTTTGTCATGAGTTCAACGACTATTTGGACAAAGTTCTGTCAAGATAACACTGCAGATATTTTGCTTTTCAGTTGGTTGTCAAACGTGTGTGTGCGTGTGTGTCTATGTGTTTGTCTGTGTGTGTGTGCGTGTGTGTGAGAGAGAGAGAGAGAGAGAGAGAGAGAGTGTTCCAATGCATTTTTCAAAGGGAAATATCAATGTAAATATTTGAAATATCTTCTCGTCATTCCTCTTTCCATCATAGTTTGAGTAACATTTTTTTGGTCATAAACGTGTTGTTTTAGCAGATTAAAGAAATCTGCCTGACTTGTTCCTCACGCAGATCCAAACAAACTCTGAGAACTACATCATTGGCCATATCACCTACCTAGTTTTTTTTTGTGGACAGTGGAGGAGTGGGACTAGAAAAGCGAACAGCAATCCAACAACACAGGAAATTATCGACTCAGTCAGCCTAATGTCAGTGTAGAGGAGTTTGTTGGAGGGAGTTCTGAGGGATAGGACTTACATCCATTTAGAAAGATAAAGACTGATTGGGGAATTCCAACGTGGCTTTGTGTGATGGAAATAATGTCTCATGAATGTGATTGAGTATTTTGAACAGGTGACAAAGAAGATTGAAGAATGCGCTGTCTTATGTATTGTTTTCACAGAATCCAGCAAGACATTTAATAAGGTTCCCTATCGTAGACAGATTATTAAGGTTAGGTTGCATGGAATCCAGGGAAAGCTAACCAATTGAATTCAAAATTGTCTTGAAAATAACCGATTGTTTTCCAGATTGGAGGCCTGTCGACAGCGGTGTGCTAAGAAAAATCAGAGCTGAGCTCACTGCCTTTCATCATATATGTATAAACGACTTAGATGTAAACATTGGAGGCATGGTTAGTAAGTTTACAGATAAAATCAAAAAAGTGGTGCAGTGGACAGTGAAGAAGATTATTTCAGATTACAACGGCACCGTTGATCATGAAAGGACCATATACTGGCTGATAATTTAGATATTTGTGAGGTTTTTCATTTTGTTAAGTTAAATCAAGGTCATGCCCTGGGGTATGTTACTGAACAAACAGACCTACGGTTGCAGGTTCACAGTTCCTTGAAAGTGGAGTTGCAGATAGACAGGGTGGTGAAGAACGCGGTTGGCATGCTTGCCTGAATCGCCCAGAATACTGAGTATAGGAGTTGGGGTGACATGTTTCCGCTTGTACAGGCTGCTGGTAAGGCCACTTTAAGAATACTGTGTACAATTTGGTTGGCTCTGCTAAAGGATGGATGTTGTTAAGCTTGAGAGGGTGCAGGAAAGATTTACAACGGTTTTCTGGAACCTGAAGGTTTCATCTATAGGGAGAGGATGAGCAGTTTGAGGCTTTTCCCCCCTGGACTGTCGGATGCTGAGGGGTGACATGACAGAGGTTTATAACATCATACGGGGTATGGATAATCTGAATGGCCAAGGTATTTTTTCATAGTCCAGAACTAGACTGCATAGGTTGAACGTGACCGGGGAAGGATTTAGAAGGGACCATAGTGGTTACTTTTTCATGCAGAGGGTGGTGCATGTACGGAAAGTGCTTCCAGAGAACGTGATGAAAGCAGGTACAATTACATGTTTAAATATATCTGGAGAGGAACATCAATGGGAATAGTTCAGAGCGATATGGACAAATGGGACTTGATCAGATTGGGATATCTGGTCGGGGTGAGCAGGCTGGAATAAATGATCTGTTTGCACGCTGTATGACTCTCTGATTGTATAAGAGGGATGAGGTGAAATTCTAAAAAGGGCCTTTCATGTGAAATTCTCTTCGCCAGAGAATTCTCTTCCGTGTACCTATCCAAGAGTCTCTTAAGTTTCTTCACATATTTGACTCTACTACCACCGCTGGCAGTGCATTCCACTCACCCACCACTCTCTGTGTTAAAAAAAACCCTACCGCTGATATCTCTCCCAAACCTTCCTCTCATTACCTTAAAATTATGACCTCTCGTGATAGACATTTCTGCCCTGGGGAAAAGGTCTCTGACTATTCATTCTCTCTTTGCCTCTTATCATCTTTTACACCTCTATCAAGTCACCTCTCATACTCCTTCACGCAAATGAGAAAAGACCCAGCTCCCTCAACCTTTTCTCATAAGACTTACCCTCCAGTACAGGCAGCATCCTAGTAAGATTACTCTGCACCCTTTTAAAGCTTCCACATCCTTCCCATAATGGGGTGACCAGATCTGAACACAATATTACAGGTGTGGTCTAACCAGGGATCGACAGAGCTGCAGCATAACATCACGTCTCTTAAAGTCAATCTTCCTGGTAATGAAAGCTTACACACCATTCGCCTTCTTAACAACCCTACCAATTTGAGTAGCAACTTTGAATGATCAAGGGACATGGACACTAAAATCCCTCTGTTCTTCCACACTGCCAAGAACCCTACCTATATAATCTGCATTCAAATTTGAGCTTGCAAAGGGAATTACTTCACACATTACCAGTTTGAATTTCATCTGCCACTTCTTAGCCCAGCTCTGCATTATGCCAATATCCCGTCGCAACCTACAACAGCCCTCCAAACACCAATGTGCAACTTCACAAACCTTCATGTCATTGGTAAACTTACTAACCCATCCTTGCACTTCCTCATTCAAGTCAGCTATAAAAATCACAAAGTCCAGAGGTCTCAGAACGGATCCCTGCACGACACCACTGGTCTCTTTCAATGATCTAGCTCCCCTAACTCGCTGTGTAAGAGAATCCCTGACATTCACTACCCTCTGTTTAAAGAAAACAGTCTCTGCTTCTACATCATGACCTATTGATATGAACAAAAGAGGAAACACGGGGGATTAGACAGGGAGACTGGCCCTGAAATCAGGCCAACGATGACATCAAGGAATCTGAGGAAATTTGCACTGAATGTGGATTGATTGCGACCTCTCCACTGTTTGGAGTCAGTCACAACACAAGGGAGATGGTTATCATCGGTGGGCATCAATCATCTCAGCCGTGGGTCATCTCTGCAGGAGTTCCTAAGGGTAGCTCCCTCAGCCAAGGCATCCCCACTTTGTCAGCATAGCGTACTTACAGAGTGGAAGGTGGCCATTCAGCCCATTGAGTCCAAATAGATCAGAAATGGGGATATTCACTAACGTTCAGAACAAGTTGACCCTCCTCAGCTCTTGAAGTACTCTGTGTCCATGCACACCAAGAATGGGACACCATTCAATATCGTGCTGGTAAAGTTTGGGTAACACTCATGTAAAAGCACTGTACATTTCCACAGTAAAAGGTGCAGCTCATTTGCCATCTCAATCTATGTTCACAAGAATATGTCGAAGTCATTCAACCCTTCAAAATATTGGACAAGATGTGTGATAGCTCATTCAGTCCCTCTTGCCAATTACACAGTAAGGGAAGGAATCTGCTCACTCACTCACTTACACAGGATCAGAAAGAGAGTGTTTTGCATCTCGAGTTACTTACTGAGGAACAGGAATCAGTCATTCAGCTTCTCAAGTCACTAACCCAGGAACAGGATGGTGTCAGAGATGCTCCAACTTCACAAACAAATGGAGCAGGGACCCAACAGATAGACTACACCATCTTGTCCCTCGTGGCTTAATTACCAATTTTACATGTGTAACTTTAACATGGTTTTCTGGCAGTAGAAATGAAGCCAACATTTTTTCAATCCATTCTCCAATGTGTCCTCCATCTCCAATAAAACAGACCTATGGTCTCCATGAAGGTCAGAAGGTGGTGCGGAATTGTTAAGTGTTTCAGAATGAAGGTATTGTGATTGCTGACAGGATTGTGTGCAAAGTGACATTCAATTCAGTTTCACCTAGTAACTGTGCATTAAAGTGTTCAGAGTTCATTCAGAGCCTGTACCTCTCTGTCAATCGACATGAGGGCACTGCAGAGGCATGTAAAATCGGGAGTCAATCATCCAGTTAAAAATACAGAATTGTCACCCTATTCAGCTGTTTAGGACGTAATGAGTGTCCTTCCAAAACCATCAACTTTCAACTTCTTATTCTCTCACAGCGCAATGGATTAAACATATAGTTATTGCTCTCTCTCCTCATGGTACCATCATGCCAGGGTTTAGTCTGGTGAAACTACTTTGCACTGTCTCGGTGACAAAAAGACCATTATTTATAAAACAGACCAAATCTGTAAACAATGCACCAAAAACTGTCTCAATAAAACACTACCATTGGTAAAGGTATACCAACTCTGGTACTTCAATCATTTTTCATGAAGAGCCACATTTCACTTACTTTCTTGCCCCATAAGAATTCTGGTTTTTTTCAACACCAGCCCTTCCCAACCTCTCACCATTTAATTGACATAAAGGGAATGATGGTATTTGTTGTTCACATCTGAATCATGATCTATCTTGTGAACAACTACTGCAAAAACACTGTTCCTTCTGCCACCCAACAAGCCTTCAAACCTGAAAAACAAACCACCAGTCTTCTCATATCTCCATTACCCAATGTTTAATCAATATAGTATGTATTCCAACCCTACCTACCCATGGACTCTAATATTCTCCACTCACCTGTATTCAAACATGTCTAACGTATTCTGAAAATTCAAATACTCCACTCCCACTGCTTCTCAATTGTCGATGTCACAGCGGACAATCTCCACTACCCCCAGCAGGTTTAGCAAAGATCATTTCCCTTTCCTGAATCTAGTCCGAATGCACCAAATCATATCATTATTCTCCAAGTGTCTAGTTGTCACATTCCTCATAAAAGGTTGCAATGCTTTTCTCACAGCTGACATCAAGCTATTTAGTTTTCTGTATTCTCTCCCTATCCTATTTTAAATGTTTAGTGGAACAATAACTGCTTTCCAGTCTGCAGCATCCTTTCCAGAATCAAACCAGCTTTTAATAATAATCAGTCATTCTTTCATAAGCTCTGTTACCACCTCCTCAGTACTCTGTGATGGAGCTCATCAGATGCAGCAACTCAAGAAACTTCATTCAATTAGATTTTCAAAATGTACATTTCATTATTTCTAATTTCCTGTAGTCCATCATTTTCACCTGTCGCACTGTTCCATTTTTTTTTCTGAAAGTTAGTTTCTGTACCTTCCCATATGGAGCTGGAACCAATGCATTCCTCTCAGCAGGCAGTTGGCTTCTGTCAGTTAGCAATACATTGGAGGACTACACTTCAGAGAAGCTGAACATATTACCCACTCCTGCGTGGGAAGTTCCAGACTCGAAACAGTTCTCTTCATGGTGAGTGTCAGCACAGTCCTGTCCCTGGTGTGAAGCTACAGGTTATATTGAAGGACGGGACACAGCTCAGTGAGCATCTCATTTTGAACCAAGCTGGTTTCACACTTTACACCTGGAATGCGTCCAGCTTAGACAAATGCTCCTGGAAATCCCAGGAGGAATAGTGCAGTGCCTTGCGTCTCCCTGTTAACAGAGCTTCCCTTCTGTGCGGTCTCAGCTCCATTTGTTTCCCATGGACCAAGGCACTCTGTAAATGCAGTATGCAGGGTGGCGTCCCCAGACCCTCGAGTCTCCCTGAATGAACTCAGCAGCTGAAAATACAAAGCTGGGAACACCATCCACGGAAACTCCACTGACTTTCATTTGACACCAGCAAATCAAACCCATTGTGCAGCCATTCAGTGTTGTAAAAGCCTCCCTCTCCTCAGTTTCTCTTCCTACTTAAGAAAGCTGTTACGTCTCCACACAGTCCTACAGCATTCGGAAACACTGGCTGTATATTGAAGGTCTGGTCAAGAGAAAGGGGCACATGTCATGTATAGCCAACTGGATCAAGGGAATCCCTGAGGATCACAGGGGCTTTAGGAATACACTTTGAGTAGAAATCTGGAATAGAGAAAGGGTACATGAAATAGCCTCAGCAGAGAATGATAAGGATAATCAAGAAGTGATTGTATAAATATATTGAGTAAAAGAGTAACTCGAGACAAAATAGTGTCCCTTAAAGATCAATGAGGCCATTGATGTATGGAACCGCAGGATATGACTAAGACCGTAATCACATTTTTTACTTCAGAACTTAGTGTGGACAAAGACTGGGGAGCTCAGGGAACAAGAGTAATACGTTAGACCACATTTGGAGTTCTCTGCAATTCCAGTATCCCCACTATAGGAAGGATGTTGTGAAAGTTGAAAGTGCTCAGAAAAGATTAACAAGATGTTGCCAGGGTTGTTGCTGAATAAGCTGGGGTTACTTTCTCTGGAGCATCGGAGACTGGGGTGACCTGACAGAGGTTTATATAAACATGAGTGGTATGGATTGGGTAAGCATTCAAGGTCGTTTCCCAGGGGTTGGGGAGTCTAAATCTAGAGAGCATAGTTTAAGGTTAGAGGGTAAAGATTTAAAAGGGACTGAAGGGACAGCTTTTTTATGCACACGGTGATGTGTGTATGGAATGAGCTGAGAGAGAAAGTAGCAGATACTGATGCTATAACAACATTCAAAAGGTATCTGGATGGGGATATGAACAGTAAGGGTTTAGAGGGGTCATGGGCCAAATGCTGGTAAATGGGATGGATGTATTTAGATCTTCTGGTCAGCATGGATGAGTTGGACCGAAGGGTCTGTTTCCATGCTGTCTATCTCTATGACTTAAAAAGAGTGCATGCTATAGAAGAGGTGGTGCTGGAGATTTTAAAACACAAAGTTATGGAAAGACCCAGGACCTGATTAAGTCTATCACAGGACATTGTGCGATGCTAGGGAAGAAATTGTGGGGCCCCGAGCAAAGATATTTGTACCATTGACAGCCATGTGTGATGTGCTGGAAAGGTTGGAGGGTGGCATAATGGGCAATGAAGGAGGTTTTTTGAGAGTACAAAGGGATCTTGATGAAATGGGTGATTGGGCTTAAAAACTGGAGATGGAATTCAATCTGAATAAATGCAAGGTAGCACACTTGGTAAAACAAACAAGGATAGAACTTACGCAATTAAAATTCGGAACTCGGTTAGTGTTGTAGAGCAGAGGGACCTCCGGGTTCAGGTACATAATTCTTGAAGTTTGCATCACAGGATGGACAAGACAGTGCTTGGCATGCCTGACTATTGCTCAGTCCATTGAGTGTAGGATTTGGGAAGTCATGTTGAGATTGCGCAGACATGGGTGAGGCCTGTTCTGCAATACTGCATCCAGTTCTTGTCGCTCAGTTAACAGGGAGGATATTATTAAGCTGCAGGGCATTCAGAAGAGATTTACCAGGACGTTTGCGGGTATGGAAGGATTGAGTTCTGAAAAATGGCTGGATATGCTGAGTCTTTTTTCACTGGAGGCGAGAGGTTGAGGCGTGACATTATGAAAGTTTATTTTTAAAAATGAGATATATAGATCGATTTAATGGTAGTTGTCTTTTCCGTAGGATGGGGGAGTCTCAAGAGGAAGGACCACATTTTTAAGGTTAGAAGAGAGAGATGTTCAAAAAAAAAGAGGTGGGGGCAAATTGTTACACAGAAGATGTTTTGTTTGTGGTATTAACTTCCTGAGGAAGGGGTGGATGTGAGTACAATTACAACGTTTAAAAGACAGAGATAGTAAACGAGTATTTTGCATTAGGTTTTACTGTGGAAAGGATATGGAAGATATAGAATGTAGAGAAATAGATGGTGACACCTTGCAAAATGTCCAGATTACAGAGGAGCAAATGTTGGATGTCTTGAAATCCATAAAGGTTAATAAATTCCCAGGACCTGATCAGGTGTACCTGAGAACTCTGTGGGAAGCTAGAGAAGTGATTGCTGGGCCTCTTGCTGAGATATTTGTGTCATCGATAGTCACAGGTGAGGTGCTGGAAGACTGGAGATTGGCAAACGTGGTGCCACTGTTTAAGAAGGGTGGTAAAGACAAGCCAGGGAACTATAGGCCAGTGAACCTGACCTCGGTGGTGGGCAAGTTGTTGGAGGGAATCCGGAGTGACAGGATGTACATGTGTTTGGAAAGGCAAGGAGTGATTATCGATAGTCAACATGGCTCTGTGCCGTGGGAAACCATGTCTCACAAACTTGGTTGAGTTTTTTGAAGAAGTAACAAAGAGGCTTGATGAGGGCTGAGCGGTACATGTGATCTATATGGACTTCAGTAAGGCGTTCAACAAGATTCCCCATGGGAGACTGATTAGCAAGGTTCGATCTCACAGAATACAGGGAGTACTAGCTATTTGGATACAGAACTGGCTCAAAGGTGGTGGTGGAGGGTTGCTTAACAGACTGGAGGCCTGTGACCAGTGGAGTGCCACAAAGATTGGGCCGAAGAATGATGAATAGCCAAAGGTAAGGGAGTCCAAAACTAGAGGGTACAAACTGGAGGTGAGAGAGCAAAGATTTAAAGGGGCAACATTATCCACAGAGGATGGTGCACCGACAGAATGGACTGCCATGGGAGAAACAAGAACAATGACAACAATGAAAAGACATTTGGGCAGGTACATGGAGAGGAGAAGGTTTGAAGAGCTAAGGACCAAACGCAGGCAAATGCGACTCATTCAGGATATGAAATATGGGCAGCACTGATGAGTTGGACCACAGGTTCTGTTACCGTGCTGTATCACTCTGTATCCAGCTAAAGAGGAACAGTGTACCGAAATAAAGCATGTTGTAGACACTGAAGCAAGTTACTGCGTGGGGGATGGTCGTCTGGAACGCAGTACATTTGAAATGTGTGGAGGGACTATCGGGAAGTGAGGAGGTTACAGGGTCTGGAACTGTTATAGGAGTTAAAAATGACTGAAGATGCTGGTGCACAAGCCATGCCGTAGATACAGTATTGCAAAGTAGTGAGTCTTAGAACAGTGTTGGTGGGAGAACACAGAACAGAAAGCATTCCCAACCTCCCGTCGGAGGCCTACATTCCCCTCTGTTGTCCTGATGCTCACGAAGACAGCACAGGCCTGGATTGATAACTATGAACTCCGCATGCTGTCTCAGTGCCACGTCAGTTAATGTAGACGTGGTGATCGAGCCAGGGGTGTGACTGTCCTGTACTGTGCTCCCCCTCCAGCACTGTATCTATGTCATGTCTTGATAGCGATATTAGGAAACCTCTCATTGCTCTCTGCTCTGTGCACTGAGAGTGACTTTACCTCACTGCAGGATTTATTGAAGGCTCCACATCTCCCTGCCTTTTGTCTCTCTGGCTGACCAACCATCTTCAATGTGGTGTTGGATGAGACACCCAGCAATTGGGAAGTCTATTGAATCAGGAACTTCCTTAGTACCTACAGGAGACAGAGAAATAGACAGAATGGAAAATTAGACTGATGCAGTGAGGGTTACACATGGAGAATGGAAATGAGCCCCACAGAGATCTGTAAAATCCCAAACTCCATCCCTGGCCTGTGCTGTTGCGTCTCTCTGGAGTGGAGAATTCTGTTAGCTCAGGATCTGGAGTAGGCACAGAGGCAGCAATTAGACCCACACCGTGAGGGATACCACATGGAGAGACACTGAGTGATATCACCAGCGTGCAGGAAGATGTCAGGATCATACAATCATATTGGAAGAATGGGTTTAGCGTCATAATGCCCTGGTATCAGTGTTCAAGGATGAGTAACCAGTGAGCAGGTGAAGTGATGGCCGAGTGGTATTATTACTACAGAATGTATCCAAGACCTCAGCTAATGTTCAGGGGAAGAGTGTTTGAATCCCATCATCAGAAATGGTGGAATTTGAAATCAATAATTTTAAAAATAGCAATTAACACTCCATAAATAAATATGAAACCATTGTTGATGTACAAAAAACCAAAATCCTTGTCCTCTAGATAAGGACATCTGCTCATCCTCATTTGGTCTGCACGACATACCCTCAGGCAAAGTGTTTGCCTCTCAATTACCCTCTGAAATGGCCGAGCAAGTTACTCATCTCGAAGGCAGCTAGGGCTGGGCAAGGAAGCTGGTCAGCCAGAAACTCCCAAATCCCATACCTGATTTAAAAAATAATCCATTAGGATGGTCCCACAGGAACCCTGCTGGGACCAGTGTCCTGGCCAATCATGTCGGTAGGTTTATGGACAGGGCTTCAAACTGACAGAGAGGGTGCTGGGATAGGGTTCAGGTGAAACGAGCTTTTCAAATGCAAATAGAAAAGGTGAAGTATGGGAGCAGCACGGGAATGTGACTGAAGACAAGCAGAAAGGAACAGGATGGGACAGAGTTTAATTAAAACTGTACATCAGGGAATTGGTTTGTGACAGGAAATTGTGGGAAAGAGTAAATTATAGGTTTTTTTAGGAATGGATAATATCTCTTCAATAAGGAGATGGATTTGTAACACAGAGAAAAAAAGATTTCGACACCAGATAGCCATGGTTACAGAGCGAACAATAGGTGGACATAAATACTCAATGGATCACAACCTTTCAGAAAATCAGGCAAAATGGTTAACGCTAACAATAATGGATAACAAAGGCATTACAGAGAGGCATTTGACATCAAAACATGAAGTCGATTCAGTCTGAATGTAAATTCTGTTTACTACTTGCCAAGGGCACAAGCAGCAGAACAGTTTTAGCGTCCGAACAGCACTTCATTGCTCATCACTGTATTAAATATTGGAATTTTTTAACAAACACATTATGATAATTTTTGGAATCTTCAATAATCCCATAATCTGGGACAGTCGCACTGACAACAGTGATATTAGAAGAGGAGTTCAGAGAACCTTTTTCAGTGTTGCTTTGAATAGCAATTTGTGCAACTGGCTAGGGACATAACTATCTCAGAGCGATCGTTGTGTGATGAAACTTAGCGAATAAGTAATACCACCTGGAGAGATCCTCTGGGAAATTGCGATAAAGTGCAGTTTAAAGAAATATAAAGTTTTAAAGTGAATCACAGAAAGGACACGCTACAACTAGAAACAAAAACAGCCAATTACATGGGTTTGAGAGGAGAACGGACTAAGCTAAACAGGTTAAACAGACTGAAATGTTTGCCGGCAAATGAACAGTGGAAATCATTTGAAGGAACGGTGTAAATCACTCAACGAAAGAACATTCCATTGAAGCATACAGCACGAAACTCCCACCGGCCCCTCACTCAGGACAAAATGTATCATATTAGGTTATGAGATGAGAAGACCATCACGAAGTACTTAAAATCTTAAAATGAGAGCGTGTTGAAGGAGTAAGTGTTAAAGGAATTGCAAAGCGTCTGCTAGCAGTGGGAAGGCAATGGGAAGGGGAATCATTGTCAGGGTTTAATGTCACAAAAGGAACAGGGAGAGCTGAAGGTGCTGGAGGTGGTAAAAGTGTTACAGAGAGTGGTCAGGGCATGAACGGTGTTACAAAGCCAGTATGAATTGCTGCAGCTGGATGTGTTTGCAGAGGTAGGGAGGGACATATGTATTTTTATTTATTCATTCATGGGATGTGGGTGCCACTGCTAATTACCCAGAGTACAGCTCAGAGTCAGCCATATTGCAGTGGGTCTGGAGTCACATGTTAGCCAGACCAGGTTAGAATGTCAGATGTCTTCCCTAAAGGAGGTCAGTGAACCAGATGAGTTCTTCCTACTGATCAACTATGCTTTTATGGTGGCCTGACCAATATCTTGTACAGATAAAACATGACGTCCCAGCTCTCACTCTTAATGCTCTGCCAATGAAGGAAACCATCTCAAACGCCTGTTTCACCAGCCTTTCTACCTCTGACACCACTTTCAAAGAACTGTGTACCTGCATTCCTGGGTCACTGATTGACAACACTACCCAGGGCCCGAACATTATCTGTACAATCCAGCACTGGTTTGTTTGACCAAAATGGAGCACTTCACATTTATCTAATTAAACTCCAGCTGCTATTCTTCAGCCCAATATCCCAGCAGTACTTTTCATCCTGTTGTTTCACAGATAACGTTCATCACTGTCCACTTTACC
This sequence comes from Chiloscyllium punctatum, assembly GCF_047496795.1. NCBI lineage: Eukaryota > Metazoa > Chordata > Chondrichthyes > Orectolobiformes > Hemiscylliidae > Chiloscyllium > Chiloscyllium punctatum. The sequence goes on along the minus strand of NC_092757.1, from coordinate 21,554,208 downwards.
ACCAATTCCAGTCTCATCCAAAAAACCTACTTAACGGGAAACCAATATTCCCATCCAAGCCATTTATCCAAATAACAAACAACAGTGGACCCACTACACCGCTGGTCACATGCCTCCTATCAGAAAAATTCCCGCATCAGGCGACTGACTGTGTGGAGTTTGCACATTCTCCCCGTGTCTGCGTGGGTTTCCTCCGGGTGCTCCGGTTTCCTCCCACAGTCCAAAGATGTGCAGGTCAGGTGAATTGGCCATGCTAAATTGCCCGTAGTGTTAGGTAAGGGGTAGATGTAGGGGTATGGGTGGGTTGCGCTTCGGCGGGGCGGTGTGGACTTGTTGGGCCGAAGGGCCTGTTTCCACACTGTAAGTAATCTAATCTAATCTAATCTAATCTAATCTAAAAACAATATGTCTCCATCACCTTCTGTCTCCTACCATCAAGCCCAATTTTCTGTCCAGTTGACTAGCTTCTCCTGAACGCCATATCCTTTTACACTGATCTGAGCTTATTACCCAGTTTAAGATACTACAGGTAGAACACAGAACAGGACAGAGCAAGACCCTTCGGCCATGGTGACATGCCAATCCATTATCCGACCATAAGATAAAAAAAGATTGGCAGATAAAGTTTAATTCAGATAAATGCGAGGTGCTCCATTTTAGGAATGTACATCTTAACAGGACTCAAACACTTAATGGTAAGGTCCTGGGGGTGTTGCTGAACAAAGAGACCTTGAGGTGCAGGTTCATAGCACCTTGAAAGTGGAATCACAGGCAGATAGGATAGTGAAGAAGGTGTTTGGTATGCTTTTCTTTATTGGTCAGAGTACAGAGTACAGGAGTTGGGAGGTCATGTTGCGACTGTACAGCACATTAGTTAGGCCACTGTTGGAATATTGCGTGCAATTTAGGTCTCCTTACTATCAGAAAGGTGTTGGGAAACTTGAAAGGGTTCAGAAAAGATTTACAAGAAAGTTGCCAGGGCTAGAGGATTTGAGCTACAGGGGGAGTGTCAGAGGCTGAGGGGTGACCTTATAGAGGTTTACAAAATTATGAGAGGCATGGATAGGGTAAATAAACAAAGTCTTTTCCATGGGGTGGGGGAGTCCAGAACTAGAGGGCATAGGTTTAGGGTGAGAGGGCAAAGATATGAAAGAGACCTAAAGGGCAACTGTTTCACGCAGAGGGCGGTACGTGTATGGAATGAGTTGCCAGAAGAAGTGGTGGAGGCTAGTACAATGGCAACATTTAAGAGGTATTTGGATGTGTATATGAATTTGAGGCGTTTGGAGGGATATGGGCCGAGTGCTGGCAGGTGGGACTAGATTGGGTTAGAATATCTGGTCGGATTGGACGGGTTGGACTAAAGTGTCTGTTTCCGTGCTGTACATCTCTATTACTCTAACTTCCATACCCTTCATTTTATTATCATCCATGTGCCTATCCAGAAGTATATTAAATGCCCCTTGTGCATCTAATTTTACTGCCACCGCTGGCAGTGCATTCCACATTTTTATTTATAACGAGCCTCCCTCTGAAATCTCCCCTTAACCATCCACTAATCACCTGAAAATTATACCCCCTTGTAATAGCTATTTATGTCAGGGTAAAAAAAAATCTCTCTATTCGCTCTAACTATGACTCTCATCACCTTGTTCACCTCTGCCAGGTCACCCCTCATCCTTCTTCACTCCAATGAGAATAGCCTTAGCTCCCTCAATGTTTCTCCATAAGACATGCTCTCCTGTACAGGCAGCAACCTGGTAAATCTCCTCTTTACCCTCTCTAAAGCTTCCACATCCTTCCTGTAATGAAGGGACCAGAACCGACCACAATATTCCAAGTGGTGTCTAACCAGGGCTCTAAAGAGCTGCAGCATAATCTCACAGCTTTAAACCTTAATTCTCAAACTAATGAAATCCAACACAATATATTCCTTCTTAACAAGCCTATCAGCTTGGGTGGCAACCTTGAGGGATCTATGGACTTGGAACCCAAGATCCCTCTGTTCCTCCTCACTGCCAAGGATCCTACCTTTAATCCTGTATCCTCCATTCAAATTCAATCTTCAAAATGAATGGCTCCACACTTTTCCAGATTGAACTCCATCTGCCATTTCCCAGCCCAGCTCTACATCCTGTCATTGCCCCATTGCAACCTACAACAGCCCTCCACACTATCCACCACTCCACCAACCTTTGTGTCATTGGCAAACTTACTAACCAACTCTACCACTCACACATCCAACTTATTCATAAAATCACAAAGGGCAGATGTCCTGTAACAACTCCCTGCAGAAAACCACAGGTCACTCAGCTGCAGGATGAATGGTTTCTATCTATCATCACCCTCTGTCTTCTGTGGGCCAGTAATCCCGTATCCAGACAGACAGGTTTCCCGGTCACCAATGTCTCTGTACTTTCTGAATGAGCCATAAAGGTGTTTTATCACATTCTCAAAAGATTCAATAAGACGTGTAAGGCATGACCTGCCCATTACACAACCATGCTGACTACCTCTAATCAAACTATGGTTTCTCAAGGAATAATAAATCCTGTCTCTCAGAGTCCTCTCCAATAATCTGCACACCACAGACCTAAGACTGGCAGGTGTACAATTCCCAGGATTATCCCTATTCCCTTTCCTGAACAAGAGACTAATATGTTCCTGCCTCCAATCATCTGGTAAGACTCCAGTGGACAGTGAGGGTGCAAAAGTCATCACCAGGTGCGCAGCAATCCATTCCCTCGCTTCATGTACTAACTTTGGACACATCTCGTCTGGTTCAGCGACGTATCTAACCTTATCTTTTACGAAATTCTCAGCATATAATCCTTCTTAACATCTACCTGTTCACGTACATCAGCCTGTTTCACGCTGTCCTCACAAACGACAAGACCCTTCTCAGCAGTGAATACTGAGGCATAGTATTCATTAAGAATCTTTCATTAAGAAGATCCTATCTCTCAGAATCTCCTCTAACAACTTCCCCATCACTGGGCTCACGGGACAGTTATTTCCTGGCTTTCCCTGCAGCCCTTAAGTGACGGAACAGCATTAGCAACCCTCCAGTCTTCCGACACCTCACTGTGTCTGTTGATAATATAACTATATCTGTTAGGGACACTGCAATCTCTTCCCTAGCATCCCACAATATTCTAGCACAGACCTAATGAGTTCCTGAGGATTGATCTACCCTTATTTGTTTTAAGATTCCAACACTTTCTCTTCTCTGGTGAGGATTCTTTCCAAGACATCACTATTTATTTCCCCAAGTTCCCGAGCTTCCATGTCTTTCGCCACAGTAAGTACTGACAAGACTATTTTGTCTAATATCTCACCCATCCCCTCTGGTTCCACACATGGGTGACCTTATTGATCTTTAACAGGTCCTATTCTCTACGAAGTTACTCTTTAGCCCTTATTGAAACTTGTGTAAAGGTTTCTGATAATTGAAATACACCATATCCCCTATACCACTACACCCCGCCTACACCCTTACAATTCTGCCATTTATATTCACAGCAACAAATTAAATCCAACAGGCTCAAAAACAAATTCCCTTTTATCAAATGTGTTTCTAAGTGGCCACTTATTGTATATTGACATATCCTTTCGAACAATTTCAGCATGCTGGGGCAGATGCTGGGACGTTAGAAAACTTAACAGTGCAGCACAAAAACAGGTCATTCGGCCCACCACGTCTATGCTGTCTAAGATACTATTCTAACTCATACCATCTGCCTGCACATGGTCCATATCCCTCTATTCTCTACCTGTTCATGTTTCTGTCTAAATCCCACTTGAAACCTTTACTCACATTTCTGCTTCTATGACCTCCCTCAGTAACATCCACTCTACATAAAAAAACTTGCCTCACACATCTCGTTTAAACTTCCTCTTTCTCACCTTAAACCTATGCGCTCTCGTATTTGAAACTTACACACGAGATTATCTACATTATCTTACCCTGTTCCAAATGTCATATTACTGTACCTGGTCACCTGTCAGCCTCTTATGCTCTCATTAAACAATCCAACTTTGTTTAATTTCCTCTTACACTGAACACACTCGATAAAAACCCTAACACAGGCAACCGGGCTGATAAACCCCTTTTGTCCCCTCTCCAAAGCCTCTACATCCTTCCTATTGTGTGGAGATGAGACCTGCACCCAGTACTTCAAATGTGGCCAAACAACCATTTGATACAATGACAACATCAGATGCAAATCACTATACCCAACGTTGTGACCGATGAAGGTCAGTGCTCCATTTGCTTTCTTTCCCATCCGAAACACTTCTGTTGCCATTTTCTGGGAGTTACTGACTTGCACCAAGATCCTTCTGTATATCAATATCCCTCAGTATGATAACTTTCTTCTTGAATTTGACATCATCTCACACTTGTCTAGATTACACTTAATTTGCTATTTCTGTCTCTCCAACTGTTTTGTTACCTCCTGCAGATTTCAGTTAATCAGGGAAACAAGGGTTTTGTGGAAAAGGCTGGAAAGTAGAGTTGAACAGACAAAATCTGATTGAAAGACAGAGCATACTCAATGGGCCAAATGGCCTCATTACCCTCCGAAATCTCATGATCTGAGGACAAACTCAAAATGTCCTGCATAACATTATGTGTCTCTGCTTACAAGACTCCTTCACAATGGGATTATTGGATATTCATTCGTACACAGCATTTGATCTACAAATATGATATGATGTTATAGAAAACTATCTCACATACAATCCATTATTCTATCCGTTACATCACTGACCCATTGCTGTATGAGTCGGCAAGGAGACCACTGTCACACGCAGTTACTGTACTGCCCTTGCTACAAGTACATATTGTGTCCTGACTGTAACCATATTGACATTACCATCACTGTCTGGTGCCTCCAAAAGAATTCATGCTAACGGTTGCTGCTGCTTGCTTATTCTCAGCTCCACTTTTCATATTCAGAATCTACATGATTGTCTCATTAATGCATTAACCTCATCCTTCCTTCACAACTTGCTGGCTTTTTGCATAGTCTGCCTGTTGGGACTACATTGGGTTGGAATATCTGCTCAGCATGGATGGGCTGGACCGAAGGGTCGGTTTCCATGCTGTACATCTCTCTGACTCTATCCCAACAACCCTTCAGTATTCTCTTCCCAGCGATGGTCTTTCTGCAGCTAAATCTCCAGATGACAGTTCCATCATATCTGATCACTGTCATTCCTTCTCCCTTATAGCGAATAAAGGGAGTCATTCCTCAGTAGTGACAGGGTTGAACAGATGGGTAGAGGTTACAGAGATAGGGAGGCTTACAGGACTTGAGGATGTTAGAGTTAAACAGAGTTACATCTGGACAAGCATGTCAGTGGGACAAAGGAGTTTGGGGATTGTAAGGAATTTTCAGAGATAGAGGGAGCTGGATTAGATTCAGGAGATAGGGATAGGGATGGAGAAAGGAAGAGGTAGGCAGAAGAAGAGGCACAGACAGGGGCTGTTTCATCTAGGAGATGATTGTGTATACTGACAGAGATATGGAAGGTTGTTGTGACTGAAGACATTTACATATATAAGAAGGCTTCTAGGCTCTGGAGGCTACATAGATAAGAAGGCAATGGAGAATGCCAGGTTACTGGGTTGGAGACAGTTACACAAATGGGGAGAGTTGCACAAACTGAAAGAGGTTCCTGTAGTCGCGAGGGGTATGGTGTCGGGAATGAGGATGAAACTTAACAAGATAAGATCAAAGAATTGGACAAGGATAAGGAGATTACAAATTTTTCACAGCTAAGGAGGGGTTGTAGGAGCTGGAGAAGATTACGTAGGTGGGGACCGATGGAGAGGTGAAAAACAAATACATTGACATGGAAGGTGGTATTGGGAGGAGGAGCTTACAAGGATAGACAGGACTGTCAGGGTTTACAGGGATAAACGAATTTAGTATCTACTGGAGAAGTTTAGGAATTAGTGTGTTAGGAGCTGGAGAACCTGGCAGAGACGAAGACAGAGGTGTGGTGTGGACTAGAGGAGATTCCAAACCGAGGAAGGATTATCGGGACTGGAGGATATTACTGAGATCACGAATACAGCATGAGTCAGGATTGATGCCAGCGATCCCCTATGCTGTCGCATTGAGGACGAGTACAGCAGAGGTGAAAGCAGGACCCTCACAAGATGGTTAGAATGAAACCTAGAATGTTGCTTGCCCAGCTCTGTATCGATGTCCGCTCTTCCAGGTATGAATATAGAGGTCTACTACCTCCACCCTGTGCTGTTTACTGTGAGTGACCTTACCCGCTGTATGATTTACTGAAGGCTCCAGATCTCCCTCTCTCTCTGGCTGACTAACCAGCTTCAATGGGGTGATGGATGAGACAGAAGTTAGGAACATCCTGATTACCTGCATGAGACAGAATGGGAAATTAGATTGATGCAATAAGGATAACACGTGCAGAGTGGCACTGAGTCCAGCAGAGATCTTAAAAATCCCAGTCTCCGTCCCTTGCCTCTGCTGTTGCGTCTCTCCAGAGTGGACAATTCTGTTGACTCAGGATCTCAGACCATCTGTAAGAGGGAGAAACGCTGACAGGGGCAGAGCATAGACCGACACAGCGAGGGATACCGCATGGAGAGATACTGAGTGATATCACATTATTAGACACTGTATTAACAGGGAATTGTTAGAATTTGTAACAAAGGCACTGGGATAATTGTGAGGGGATTCAACCTTCCTATCACATCACAGAAGAGGCTGACTCTCTCCCATTCTTGGTGGGGGGTGGGAGGCTGGAGTTTGCTGAACAAACCGGTGTGGCCTTCCACAGACTCTGTTCCACTTGTGGCAGAAGGTGGACATGAGAAGGGGGTGGGTGGGGCATTGATGTCACAGCGCGCTCCTTGTGTTTTTGTTCTCCTGCATTCCCATTTTCCCCACACCAAGTCTCGAAGTGTGCGACACCTTCCCAATGCTCATTCCCCACTTCGGACGGTCTTGGCCCAGAACTTAACAGATTTTATTAAGAGATGAAAACAAATGATCAATTCTGAAGAAGCCAACGTTTAGAAATGGGGACGCATTTGTTAAAGAGATCGCTAGGGATTCTCGTAGCAGTAGGAAGAGGAAACATTGTCAGCGTTTAATCAGATGATCGGAACAGGGAGACTTGAAGGTGCTGGAGGTGATGAGAGTGTTACAGAGAGGGACAAAGGCCTGAACAATGTTACAAAGCAAGTACGAATTGCTGCAGCTGGAGCTGTTTGCAGAGGTAGAGATGGACATCTGTATTTTCATTGATTCATTCATGGCCTGAGGATGTCACCGGTTGGACCAACATACATTACCCCACTGCTCATTGCCTAGAAGTAGCTCAGAGTCAGCCATATTGCTGTCGGACTGGAGTCACATGTGAGCCAGACCACGTAAGAATGCCAGCTGTGCCTCTGTAAAGGACATACGTGAACAAGTTGATTTTTTCCAGATAAACACCAATGCTTATACAGTTTCCACACTAATGTCCTGTACAGATATACCATGACATCCCAACTCCTCCTCTCAATGTTCTGCCCAATGAAGGGGAAACATCCCAAACGCCTGCTTCACTAGCCTGTCTACCCGTGACGCTACTTTTAAAAACTGTGTACTTGTGTCCCTGGGTCACTGATTGACAACAGTACCCAGGGCCCGAACATTAATTGTACATGTCCAGCCTGGTCTGCTTTTCCACAATACAAAACTATGCATTTCTCCACCTGTTATTCCTAACCTCTCTGGTCCAACAGTACTGTTGATTCCATTGTACTCTTCTATAACGCTCTTCACTGTCCACATAATCATCAATTTCAGTCTCACTCACATGCTTGCTAACCATGGCTCCTGTATTATCATCCAAACTATTTCTATAAATGATGCACAAATGGGACACCGTTAGTCACAGGCCTGCAGTTTGAGCGGCAACCCTCTATGAACATGCTCTGTCACCTACCATCAATCTGTTTTGTATCAAGTTAGTGAGCCGTCCCTGGTTATGTGTGATCTAAACTTACTATCCAGTCTACCATGCAGAACCTTGTCAAAGGGCTTGATAAAGCTCATGTGGACATCGTGTACTGCTCTGCTTTGATCTCTCACTTGTTTATCTCCACACTCACATTTGAGGCATGATTTCCCATGCACAAAGGCATGCTGGCGATCGTTAATCTGTCCTTACCTTTCCAAAGACATGATGATCGTTTCCCTCAGAATCTCCTCCAAAAGCTTACCACCACTGCATCAGTATCACTGGTCTGTAGTGGCTGTTGATGATGCAAATATCTCTGGGAGGGGCCCTGCAATTTTCTCCCTCGCTTCTCACAAGGATCTGGGATACATCCGCTCATGTCCCAAGGTTTTATCTAACCTTTATCATTTTAAGACTTCCAGCACCTCCTGTTCTCCAATGTGAATTCTTTTCAGGACATCACTATGTATTTTCCTAAATTCCCGAGCTTCCATCTCTTTCTCCCTAGTAAATCCGAACACAAAATCTTTGTTCAGTATCTCCCCCATCAGCAGTGATTCCACACAGACAGCCTCATTGACCCTTCAGGGGCCCTATTCTCTCCTGAGCTACTTTTTAGACCTTGTTAAAACTTGTAAAAATGCTTCTGAAATTTCAAATATCCCTCTACCGCAACTAGCCTTCCCCACCCTTACCTATTCTGCCATTTAACGTCACACCAAAATATAGAATCCAACAGATTTAAAAATATTCCCCTTTTATAAAATAATGCCTCTCCCATTGTTTCTAAGCATCCAGTTATCACTTGTTGTCATATTCATTATAACACATACCACCACGTTCCCGACGTATTGTCAGGCTAACAACGTTTGATTTCAGACTGACTGCACAAAGGTTTTTGGGAATCCTTGTGAATCAATCTGAAACAGGTAGCTTCCAGGATCAGAAGGTCACAGAGAAGGCAAATGAAATGTTGTCATTTATTACAAAGGGAATGAAGTCTAAAAATAGGGAGGTCTTGCTAAAACAATTCAAGATACAAGTCAGACCACACCTAGATTATAATGAACAGTATGCGTGCCCTAAGGAAATACATTCTTGCGTTGGAGGCAGGGCAGGGAAGTTTCACTCGGTTGGTCCTGGAGATGGCGGGATTTTCCAATGAGAACAGGTGGAGTAGATTGCCCTTGAACCTGTTGGGGTTTTGAAGAATGGGAGAGAAATTGAATGAAACATCGAGGATTCGAAGGGGCTTTGACAGGTTAGATTTCGTTAAGTTAGAAAATTGAACAGTACAGCAGAGTAATAGGCCCTTCGGCACACCATGGCTGTGCTGACCATGATGCTATTCTAAACTAATCCCATCTGCCTGCACATGTCGATATCCCTCTATTCTCTGCCTGTTCATGTTTCTGTCTAAATGCCCTTCAAGTGTTTGCTCTTGTTGCCACCTCTCCCACCTCCTGAGCAGCTTCTACCCTCTCGGTAAAGACATCTGGCCTCATTCATCTCACTTAAAACTTCTCACTCTCACCTTAAACCGATGCTCCCTAGTATTTGATATTTCTACATTGGAAGGAGGATTCCAACTATCCATGCCTCTCCTCATGCTATATACCTGTACCAGGTCACCCCTCAGTCTCCGAACTCACACAAAACAATCCAACTGCATCCAACCTCCATACAGCAAAGACATTCTCATCCAGGCAATGTTCTGCCAACCTCTCTGTTGCAACCTCCCCAAAACCTTCCTGTGGTGTGTCGATGAGAACGACACGCCACCTTCTAAACATGGTCGAATGAAGTTTCATTCAGTCACAACATGACATGCAAACGTCTGTACTCAATACTGTGCCAAATCAAGGTAAGCATACCATACTCCCCCTCTACCACCACATCATGTTGTGTTGTTATTTTTAGGGAGCTATGGATTTGCTTCCAATGTCTCTCTGTTTATCAATGTTTCCAATTAGTCAATTAGTGTACTTCTCTCTTCCATTTGACTTCATAAATGCATCACTTCACACTTGTCCCGATGAAATTCAATTGGCCTCGGACAGGGATGAAGTTATAGACTGGATACAGTTAGAAGGAGAGATGAATTTATGCACTGGAAGGTATGTCAGAGAGAGTGAGAGGTGTGCATGCTGCAAGATACGACAGGGAGAGGGAAGCTTGTAGAGATTGGAGGAGAGAGAGTGATAGAGAGTCTTGTGAGAGAGCAGATTCACTTATGAGCATAGGATGTGCTAGAGTGAGCAGAGCCTTTTGCAGCTATAAAAGAGGATACAATGGCCACAAAGCAGTCACACCTATACATAGCTTTATAGGAACAGAAGGAATTGAAGAGATTACACAAGCAGTGGAGGAGATTAACCTGATAGGGAAGCTTTTAAAGAATCAACAATGTTAGGAAATAATGGAAGTTGCAATGGTGAGAGCAGGTTTCAACAATTCGGAGGATGTAGACCTGAAGGAGCTTTGACAGATAGCGATGGTACAGTAAAGGGAATTGTAGTGGCTTCCATGTCATAAGCATTCCATAAGCACTTAAAATAGCCTTTTTGACATGTGCATTATCACTCGACCATTCGAGAGACAGCGCTGCAAATATTTCACTGACTCTGCCTATCAGCTTAGACTGAACTAGCATTACCCAGAAGACCTCAGGCCACTCTACCTGTCTATGCAATTTTTCAAAAAAAAATACAGAGTTCCTTGACAGTAGAGTCACAGGTAGTTAGGATAGCGAAGAAGGCGCTTGGAATGCATTCTTTTATTGGTCAGAGTATTGAGTACAGGGGTTGGGAGGTCATGTTGTGGCTGTAGAAGAGAGTGGTTCGGCCACTTTTGGAATGCTGCATGCAACTCTGTTCTACTTCCAATCGGAAGGATTTTGTGAAACTTGAAAGGGTCCAGAAAAGATTTACAACAACGTTGCCAGGGATGAGCTATAGGGAGACTTTGAATCGGTGATGGTTGTTTTGCCTGGAGAATCGGACGCTGAGGGTGACCTTATAGAGGTTTATAAAATCAAGAGGGGCATGGATAGGGTAAATAGACAAAGTCTTTCTCTTGGGGTGTGCGAGTCCAGAATTATAGGGCGAGGTTTAGGGTGAGAGTAGAAAGATATAAAAGATAAAAAGGGGCAACTTTTTCACGCAGAGGACAGTACATATGTGGAATGAGCTGCCAGAGGAAGTGGTGGAGGCTAGTACAACTACAACAATTAAAAAGCATCTGGATGGGCATACGAATAGGAAGGGTTTAGAGTGAGACGGGCCGGGTGCTAGCAGGTGCGACTACATTGGGTTGGGATATCTGATCTGCAGGATGGGACCATGAATGGGTTGTGGAACAGGGAGGATGTTATGATTTGAACCACAGGTAATGTTTGATTGCATCTTTCAGCCAATCTTACAGATGGTACAATTGCAACATTTAAGAAGCCTTCAGTTAGCCAGTTATATCTGACATGTGAACATTTTTTTTTCTTGACCACAGTCTCGAAACTAAGCCAGTGTTTCCTAATTCAGTCAGCATTGAGCTACACACTAACAGGAACACGCTGGAGCTGAACGCTCCTTTTATCTTGGTTTTAAAATATTCCTACTTGCCAGACTTCCCTTTATCTGCAACTAGCCTCTCCGGGTCTACTTTAAAATTTCATGTCTAATACTATCTTGCTCCATTGAATAACTTTAACTTGTGGACCAGGCCTGTCCTTTTCCACCGCTATTTTCAAACTAATACAATTGTGGTAACTTTCCAAAGTGCTCCCCCACTAACACCTCAGTCCCGTTCCCGACCTTGCTTCCCAAGGGAAGGTCAGGGTTACCCCCATTCTCCAGTTGGTTCACTTACATAATGACTGGGAGTTTTCAGAACACACTTAACAAATTCCTTCCATCCAAATGCTTAACTTAGTAGCAATCCCAGTCCAGATTTGGAACGGTTAAGATCCCCTATCATTACAACCCTATTATTCTAAGAGATATCTGAAATCTCCTGACATATTTGCTCCTCCATCTCCCATTGCCTATCGCTGTAGTCCGACCGTAGAAAACTAATGAGCAATTTTTATTTCTCAGTTCCACTAATATCGTTTAACTGGGAGATCCTACATGAATACTTACTCTAGGTACGACTGGGATGTTGCCCCCAATCAAAACCACTAGCTCTCCTCCTGTTTTGCCTCCTGTTCTATCCTTACTGTAGTATCTGTCTCCGGAACATTGAGCTGCTGGTCCTGTTGCTCCCTCAGCTGTGTTTCTGTAATACCTATGGTATCCCAATCCCATGTTCCCATCCATGCTCTGGGTTCATCTGCCTTATCTGTCTGGCCCTTTGCATTGAAATAACTGCAGTTTAATCCACCAGTTTTCCCTAATTGTCTGCTATGTTCTTGCATGCCTTGTCTACTCATATTGCTCTCTTGAACGTTTGTACCAGCCTCAACATTCTTTCTGGCCTTACGACTCTTTGGGGTCACACAGCCCTGCCAGACGAGTTTAAATCCTCTCGAGCAATGTTCCCCACCAGGATGTGGGTCCCCCTCCTGCTCCCAGTTCAGGTGAATTCCCCACCCTGTCTACCTGTGTGACACCTTCAGACATCCAGGGACTTGCCCAACAAGTTCCCTGTGTTACTCAGTTCTCCAGGAGGACCTACCATTCATGATGTATATCATTCGCTGATTAGACTTCCCACAGTGCATTACCTCACAGCGATAAGAAGTAAACTCCATCTGCCATTACTCTGCTCAGTTTATTATCTGATCGATATCAGACTGCAGCCTGAGACCATCCCCCTCACTGTGGACAACACCCTCACCTTTCATATTATCTGCAAACCTACTAATGATTGCTTCTGCTTTCACATCCGAGTGATTAATGTCCATAATGAACAGCATGGCTCCTGCACAGATCCCTGTGGTACACTCTCTGGTCAAAGGCATTCAATCACAAAACCAACCGTCCACCAATTGTGGAGCCAATTTACCAACTTACCTTGGATCCCATGGGATCTTCCCTTTTGGACCAGCCTTCCGTGTGGGACCTTGTCAAAGACCTTAATGAACTCCATATAAACCACATCATCTGCACTGCTCTAATCAATATCAGAGGACACTCGTCTAGCAGATCCATACAGACAATCCCTGATGAAGTTGCGGGGATATCCATTTTTGGCGAATACATTGAATAGGTGTGCTTCTTCCTCTTTTTGCAGTTCTGGTGTACTGCACTGTGTTGTGGCCCTTTTGAACAGTGTCTTGATGCAACTTATTTTGTGTGTGTTGTGGTGGTTGCTTTCGTAGTTCAGGACTTGGTCTCTGTGTGTGGCTTTCCTGTTACCTTTGTGGTGAATTCTCCGTTCGGTGTTCTCTGTACCATCACGTCTAGGAATGGGAGTTGGTTGTCCTTTTCTTTCTCTGTAGTGAATCGGATTCCTGTGAGTGTGGTGTTGATGATCCAGTGTGTGTTCTCTATTTCAGTGTTTTTAATGATCACAAAGGTGTCGTCCACATATCTGACCCAGAGTTTGGGTTGAATTTGCGGTAATACTGTTTGTTCTAATCTTTGCATTACCGCTTCTGCTATGAGTCCAGAGATGGGTGAGCCCATGTGTGTGCCGTTGATTTGTTCATATATTCGGTTGTTGAATGTGAAGTGTGTTGTGAGGCCCAGTTCCAGTAGTTTGAGTATGCCCTCTTTGTTGATAGGTTCACCGTCTTGTTGTCTGTTCTGTGTGTCCAGCAGGTTGGTTATTGTTTCTCTGGCTAGAGTTTGGACGATAGAGGTGAACAGTGCCGTTACATCGAATGAGACCATGGTTTCTTCCTTGTCTATGTGTGTATTTCTGATGATGTCCAAGAATTTCTGTGTTGACTGTACAGAGTGTCTGGATCCGCTGATCAGGTGTTTCAGTTTGTGTGATGGTGTCCCGGGTAGTGATGCTTTTGGTCTGAGTGGGATGTCTGGTTTGTGCACTTCAGCTAGTCCATAGAATCTGGGGGTGTTGTTGCTTTCAGTTTTCATTCTGTGTAGTTCACACCTGGTTATCTGTCCGTTTTTTTGTAGGTCCCTCTCTCACTGTGTGCGCGTGTGTCACTCCCTCGCTGTGTGTGTGTGTCCCTCCCTCGCTGTGTGTGCGTGTCCCTCCCTCGCTGTGTTTGTGCGTGTCCCTCCCGCTGTGTGTGCATGTTTCGCCCCCTCGTTACATGTGCGCATGTCCCTCTCTTGCTCTGTGTTTGGGGTTGTGTTTGTGTGCGTCCCTCCCTCACTGTGTGTGCACGTCCCTTGCTGGCTGTGTGTTCGTGTCCCTCTCTCGCTGTGTGTGTCTGTAATATTGTGCTTGCGCATGCGTGTGTCCCTCCCTCGCTGTGTGTGCGTGTCCCCCCTTGCTGTGTGTGTGTGTCCCTCCCTTGCCGTGTCTGTGTGTGTCCCCTTTCGCTGTGTGTGCGTGTCCCTCCCTCGCCGTGTGTGCTTGTCCCTCCTTCGCTGTGTGTGTGTGTGTGTGCGCCCCTCCCTCGCTGTGTGTGTTTGTGTATGACCTTCCATCGCTGTGTGTGTGCATGTCTTTCCCTTGCTGTGTGTGCTTGCCCCTCCCTCGCTGTGTGTGTGTGAATGTCCATCCCTCCCTCGCTGTGTGCGTGTGTGTGTGCCCCTCCCACCCTCACTCTGTGTGTGTACATTTCACTCCCTCGCTGTTTGTGTGTCTCTCGCTCACTCTGTGTGTGTGTGTCCCTCCCTCGCTATCTGTATGTGTCTCTCTCTCGCTGTGTGTATGCTGTCCATCCCTCGTTGTATGTGTGCGTGTTCCTCCCTGTTTGTGTGTCTCAGCAAGTCGCTCCCTAGCTGTGTTTGTTCATGTGTGTATATGTGTGTTCCTCCATCCCTCACTGTGTGTGTGTACATTTCACTCCCTCGCTGTTTGTGTGTCTCTCGCTCACTCTGTGTGTGTGTGTGTGTCTGTCTGTCCCTCGCTATATGCATGTGTCTCTCTCTCGCTCTCTGTCCGTGTCCATCCCTCGCTGTGTGTGCGCGTGTCCCTACCTTGCTGTGTGTGTGTGTTCCTCCCTCTCTGTGTGTCTAAGCAAGTCCCTCGCTCGCTGTGTGTGTGTGTCTCGCTTGCTGTGTGTGTGTGTGTGTGTCCCTGTCTCGCTTCCTCATTGTGTGTGTGTGTATGTGTCACACCCTCACAGTATGCGTTTGTGTGTGTCTCCCTTCGCTGCGTGTCCCTCACTCGCTGGTTGCGTGTGTGTCATTCATTCGCATTGTGTGTATGTGTCTCTCTCTCGCTTTGTGTGTGCATCTCCCTCCCTCGCTGTGAGTGTGTGTGTGTCCCCACTGTGTGTGTGTGTGTGTGTGTGTGTGTCTGTGTGTGTCTCCATCCCTCCCTCTGTGTGTGTGTGTATATGCGCGTGTCTTTCCCTTGCTGTGTATGTGTGTGTCCCTCCCTCGTTGTTTCTGTGTGCATGTCCCTCCCTTGCTGTGTATGCGCGAGTCCCTCTCTCACTGTATGTGCACGTGTCACTCACTTGCTGTGTGTGTGTGTCCCTCCCTTGTGTGTGTGTGTCCTTCCCTTGTGTGTGTGTGTGTGTGTGTGTCCATCCCTTGCTCCTTGTGTATATCCCCCTCACTGTATGTGCGTATCTCCCCTCGGTGTGAGAGTCCATATCCCTCCTTGCTGTGTGTGCGTGTGTCCCTCTCAGTTTCTGTGCACATGCCCTCCCCCTCGCCATGTGTGTGCTTGTCTCTCCTTCCCTGTGTCTGCGTATCCCTCGCTTGCTGTGTGTGTGCTGGTCCCTCCCACGCTGTGTGTGCTTGTCCCTCCCACGCTGCGTGTCTCAGCAAGTCCCTCGCTCGCTGTGTGTGTCTGTGTGTGTGCGTGTGTGTGTGTTTGTGTCCCTTCCTTGCTGTTTGTGTGTACGTGTCACATCCTCACCGTATGTGTTTGTGTGTCCCCCCTTCACTGCGTGTCCCTCACTCGCTGTTGGAGTGTGTGTCACTCCATCGATTGTGTGCATGTTTCTCTCTCTCACTCTGTGTGTGTTTATGTGCGTGTCCCTCCCTCTCTGTGTGTATATGCGTTTAAGTGTGTCTCCCTCCCACACTGAGTGTGCAGGTCCCCCTTGCTGTGTGTGTGTGCGTATCCCCCCTTCGCTATATGTGTGTGTGTGTCCGTCCCTCCCTCGCTTTGTGTGTGTGTGTGTGTGTGTCCCTCACTGTATCTGTGTGTGTGTGCGTGTCCGTCCCTCCCTCGCTGTGCGTGTGTGTCCTTCCCTTGCTCTGTGTGTGTGGTCCGACCCTCGCCTGTGTGTGTGTGTGTGTGTGTGAGTGTGTGTGTCCCTCACTGTATCTGTGTGTGTGGTCCCACCCTCGCCTGTGTGAGTGTGTGTGTGTGTGTGTGTGTGAGTGTGTGTGTCCCTCACTGTATCTGTGTGTGTGGTCCCACCCTCGCCTGTGTGAGTGTGTGTGTGTGAGTGTGTGTGTCCCACCCTCGCCTGTGTGTGTGTGTGAGTGTGTGTGTGTGAGTGTGAGTGTGTGTGTGAGTGTGTGTGTCCCTCACTGTATCTGTGTGTGTGGTCCCACCCTCGCCTGTGTGAGTGTGTGTGTGTGAGTGTGTGTGTCCCACCCTCGCCTGTGTGTGTGTGTGAGTGTGTGTGTGTGAGTGTGAGTGTGTGTGTGAGTGTGTGTGTCCCTCACTGTATCTGTGTGTGTGGTCCCACCCTCGCCTGTGTGAGTGTGTGTGTGTGAGTGTGTGTGTCCCACCCTCGCCTGTGTGTGTGTGTGAGTGTGTGTGTGTGAGTGTGAGTGTGTGTGTGAGTGTGTGTGTCCCTCACTGTATCTGTGTGTGTGGTCCCACCCTCGCCTGTGTGTGTGTGTGAGTGTGTGTGTGTGAGTGTGTGTGTGAGTGTGAGTGTGTGTGTGAGTGTGTGTGTCCCTCACTGTATCTGTGTGTGTGGTCCCACCCTCGCCTGTGTGAGTGTGTGTGT